>NC_056725.1:707794830-708067330 GCF_019279795.1 Protopterus annectens
GATGAGATCTAGTATATTTTCTCCTCTTGTGGGGACGGTGACTAGTTGTTCCATGGCATTTGAATTTATGAACTCCAGGAACCTTTGGGCTAGAAAGTTGGGGCTTGAGTAATGTTCCTAGTCTATATTCGGGTAGTTGAAGTCACCCAATATGATGGTGTTTGGTGATACATTTATACCCTCCAGTGTCTTCAGGAAAGCTGTGTGGGTTTCCTGAGTTTGAGAGGGTGGCCTGTAGCATGCTACAAATTGTAGAGCAGTTTTGCCTATGGTTAATTGCACCTGGATGGTTTCCGATGCTTTGTGCATAGCCACCAACCTGGAGGTGTGGGTATCCTTGATAAATAAAAAATAATAAAAAAGTGAATAGTACACTGCTACAAAATCATGATAGGCTATACACAATGGCCAGACATGCAACAACCTCTTAGCAAAACAAATAAAATGTCTGAACAAAGCAAAGAGAAATACAACCAGCCAGTAATTCACACGTTTATTATACTCTGATGTAGTAATTCACACATGTTTATTATACTCTGATGTCTTGGCCAAAGCCTTCAAGGAGTAAAACATTACCAGAAATACATGCCTTAATCACAATAAACAATTAATACCTAATTACATAATTAAATACACAGCTTCCAATTACATTCATTTAACCCCCTACAGGGTAAAGTATCACAGTTAATATTAATACATTGAGTCTGTACATAACAAATTGTCCTTTTATGAATGTTTCATCAAACTGAAGAACAGACTTTTTCAAAACAGTACCTTGGAACCCACTACTGTCCCCATGGTGAGATTTAATCAAATGTACGGCTATAGAACTATCATCTTTTTTATCAGTAATATTTCTCACATGTTCTAATAGCCTAGTTTTAAAACGTGTTATTGTCCCCCACATAAAATATGTTACAAGTGCATCTAAGAGCATTCTCTATACACCAACCTCTTTAATGTACAGACTTCAACATGTTTCCCAGCCTTTCCCCTCAGCAGAAATGACAGCACTAAATAATGATAGACCAGTATATCTATCAACCTCCTACTGTATGACATCTAGACAAAGCCTAACATAATTGGTGGACAGAGGCTCAAATACATGAACATACTTGAAATATTGCTGTTTTACACTGAGAATGTTGCTGGTGTTACAGGGTTTGTTGTAACATGTCTTTTCTGAGGGATATAAAGTCAGAAAAACAAATGGATGTTACAATTTACATAATGCAATCACCATAATATGCTACTGATTTGCCAAAGACAACACCTGTCTGGGGAACAGACCAACCATAACAGTGTAATATGTGGCCATTATGTGGCTGGCCCTAAAGTTGAGAGCTATGCAGAGACAGAACTTTGACAGACTGAAACCCATGCATAAGTAGCATGTGCAGACAAACCCTGTAAAACTAGCACTATTCCAAATATATAACAGCAATACTCACGTTCTGCCCCTAAGTCTTGAACCTTCTCCACCATTTAGTTGGCTTGTCTCCACAAGTCTTGCTGTAAGAGCTAGTAGCTCACACAACTCCAGGATGTCTTCCTCACAATGGAGTACTCAATTATAGGATTGTGTTGCCATGACATTGGCTATTGTAAGAACTACACAGCTGCTCTGCATGCAATTAGCAAGTGGGGAACCCCAATAGGTGCACAGGCCATCACCTGGTCATGAGCATCACCTACAAAAGCCATTCTGCCACCTATTCAAACCAGCTCTATCCCTGTAGTGCAGAGAGAGAGAGAGAACAAATAAAACATAAACTGTAGAAGAGAAGAAAGAAAAAAAAGGTAAGTGGAACATGTAAGCATGTAATTGAATGTAGTATTTGGTCTGTAATAATGGGACATATGATTTGGAGGAATATATGTCCCAACAAGACTTGCTGTACTAATGTTCTGCTGAACAGCTGCTATGGCCATAGCATCTGGACCCCTCTGCAGTGGGAGAGATCACAGACATACCTCTCAACTGTACAGATCTTCACAGAATGTCCAGATTTTCCCATCATAGTTTTTGTCTGTTCCTCCTGAAATCTGTACTTTTCTGACAAATAGCTGAGGATTTAAGTCATCAAGTAATGACAAACACTTGAGTTTAAGACTCCACATCCTTAAGAATATTCATGATAATGCAAAATGTATCATTCTACAAACTTCCTATGTTTGTAACAGGAATATTTAAGGTCTGTCTCTATTTATCCCCCCCATCATTTTAGGCTTTGTCCAGATGTGATGCTCTGAGAGGTTGTGAGGTAGGATCACAGCTCAGTAGCCTGACTCACCCTGGGAAAGACAGCTCATATATGACAACCGCTGGGGTGTCTGTCAAACAGTTGTGACTGTGCCACTGCTAGGCCAGTTAATGGGATGTTGTCCATATCCATGCTACCTGCGAATATGAGTATGACACATGTTTGTCTTGTAAAGCTTAGAGACCTATATAGTGCCTGTGCATAGTAAAGTACTGTTGCAGACATGTGTGTTGAACTGCATGTGATATATTGAATTAATAACATTCAACTGTACAGTGTTCTGCTGGACAATAAGCATTTGAGAGTGCTGCATGCCATCTGTAGCAAGCCAGTGCATTGTGTCAGTCATATGTTCCCAGGCTGCAAGCCAGTGGATTACCCTGGGGTGACAGTGGTGAGTGGTTGAGGTGTTCCTGTCAATACTTCCTGTTCATACTGATCCACAAATCTGGATATGGTCGGTTTGCTGCTTACAGCTACGGACACACCTGCATGGGGCACCTATTCAGCATGCAGCATCATGTATGTATTCCCATACAGAGATGGGCTCATGCTGTACTCATTCCCTACAGCAAAGATATGACCTGTGATAAACCTGTGGCTGATGGTAGGGTGAGTTGGGTGCATGTGTGATATGAAAGCTACTTGCACCTGTCTCACAAATATACCTGGGACATTGCTGTCTTGTGTGTGGACATGGACAGCCTGTCATCACTTTATAACTGTGCCTTTTGTGGTCTTCCAGTAATTGGCCAGACTACCAGTATTCCATACTAGAGGGACAACTAATGTGATGCTAACCTCTATGTATAATTCCAAACTTGTGTGCAGTTGACAGTTATTTTATATGCACTCTGTGTCGGTTACTTCCACCTGTGTACTGTTTCTATGTATGGGCCCCCATTCATGGCAGGTCCAGCTTTCCGACGGTGACAGATAAATATTGACATCTGGACAGTGAGTATGTACAACTGCTGACACGGGTGTAGCTGAGATGCAGTGTGGTTGGCACTGCAGTTGTTGGAACATGGCCCTGTCGTCCACTGTACTGTATCTAGGCCAATGAGACACAACCAGCCAGGCCACATACTGACCACTTCCAGGCAATATTAATCACGCAACAAACTTACCACACTGACCCCTGCATATTGTACACATGCAACAATGTAGATTGGGACAGCTCTGGCAATCTGTGCTCCAGTGATATTACTCCTCAAAGTTACATGTTACTACATTTCTACATGAGATTGTGGGAGGGGGTGCACACCTGATGACTTTAAACATTTGCAATGACTGTACTGGTACTTTGGTTACTCTGTTGGCTTCCATTTAATATTGTATTGTGACCTATCATGCAGAAAGGAGGCATATCAGTAGAGTACACGTTAGATCTTAATGGCAGTAGAGTACACATGTTAGATCTTAATGGCATAAATTTCAGTTTCAGACTTCTTACCCTTCAGAACTAAAATGCAACTGCCAGATCTGTTGTAGTATGTACGTTTAGGTCTGGTGGGGGGCTGTTCACCATTGCCATCATTTGGGGGCCTTAGCCCAGCCTTTCTTTATGGTACTGTACACCTGTCCTGCTGGGTGAGGCTGGTGGTGGGTATGTGACCCTCATTGACATCCATGTTTGTGACCTGTTGACACCCACAGTTATGTGGGCCATCACATGTATTGCAGTGGGAGTTGTCACCTTGTGTAGTACTGCCTAGTATGTTGACACCAGTATTTGTTATGAATTTCCTGCTGTCCCATATAGCTGTCAGCTGTCTGCTGCTATCCCATTCAGCCACCCAATTCCCTTGCATGCTTGCATCCATATCATACATACAACTATGAGAACATACTACTCCATTCAGTAATTGATAGGAAGGGTGACTTACCTTGTTGTTGGGCCAGTATTGAGGATGGTGCTGGAGGGCTGACTATGTCGGATGCCCATAGTACACTCCCTATACATGGTAAAGCACAGGTAGTGTCATGTTTGGCATCCCTTTTACTGTATGTGCAAGTCAGAGAGAGGTATCAATCCCTGGGTCCCTACAGTTTCAGTGTGTGTGCTACGCGTTGCCTCTTTGCCAAGGCATGGGCATACTGGGCACACCTACTTCTGCCTACAGGTACAGGCTCAGGATGTTCTTCCTCCGTGTCCCTCTGTGCCTGTACTGGCCTTGGCAATGGTGGGGGCTGTGTGAACCTGACCCATGTTGTTCCTGCTGCAGCTGTTTCCACAGGAGCATATTCTGTAGCATGGCACATACTATGAACATTTGTGTACATGTAGCTGGAGAGTACTGCAAGGCTCCACCGGATATGTCAAGGCAGCAGAACCATGACTTGAGCATCCCAAACACATGCTCTACAATGATCCTGGTTTGTGTGTGTGCCTCATTATGGTGTCCTTGTTTGGGTGTGTGTTCTTGTTTGGGTGTATGTGCATTTCTGTCATCAACCACAGCTCCAGTACATAGCCAGCATCCCCCACTAGATGACCATATGGAATGTCTCCCCTGGCAAATGCTTGATACAGCTGTGAGCATGCCAGATGTGGGAGTCGTGATAGCTTCCAGGGCTGCCAGCACACACATTCATGATAATGCCCTGGGCATCGCACATGACCTGGCAGTTGATGGAGGGGAAGCCCTTGTGGTTTATATAGACCCTACCCTGCTCACTGGGTGGTGCTTTGATGTGGATGTGCATGCAGTCTATAGCACCAACTACCTCAGGGTATTCTGCTATATGGTGGAAGAGACGCATACTTCTGGTCAACGCCTCACAGGTGGTGGGGAAATATATGTGGTCATTGGCATGTGGTGTCATGGCATCCAGGAACTGGTGGAGTACCCTGGATGCTGATGCCTGTGAGACCCCCATGATATCCCCAGTTGGTCTTTGGAAGGTACCTGTGGCTAGTATTCTTAAGCCTACACATACCTTGGTATTGACTGGGATGGGTTCCCCCTCTATTAGTTCTGTGTGTGAGGCATGGATGGCACAGCTCAATGATTTTCTGTAGAATGGCCCTGTCCACCCTATAGTGCTCTACTATCTCCAGCTCATGTAGGCCCTAGTAGGTTACCCTGGGTCTGTACACTCTTCTCCTCCTCCTCACTGTGGGTCATTTATCAGCATTCTCCTCCTCACCACCCTCAGTCTCTAGCACATATTGATGGAGTAAAGCAGCAGCCGCCTCTAACATTTTTAATTAGTTTTGCCAGTTAAAAATCCCAGTCTGTGTACACCGGTGGTGTAGAGTTTGTGGGGAAAAAACACTCTGTAGGGCGTTTGCATATTTTATAGTAGTGTGCTGGGCTGCTGCATGTGTAATTGGCTGATTCTGATAGATTCCACTTGCCAACTATGCTAGTTCTCCTTGATTGCCTTCCTAATGCTGTTTCCCCAAACAAACTGCCTGAAAGGTGTTTGCATAGTTTATAGTAGTGTGCTGGGCTGCTGCATGTGTAATTGGTTGATTCGGATACATTCCACCTGCCAGCTATGCTAGTTTTCCTTGATTGCCTTCCTACTGCTGTTTCCCCTTCCCAGTTCCTGCCTATTTAAGCCCCAAGGTGCGCCGTACATACCCAATGCTCAAATGTAAATAGTAGAGATATTTCTTCTTTTTTTTTTTGTTTAAAATCTGGTGCACGGTGCACACACCTGTTTAGGCTATGCACACACTGCTCAGGCACATCTGACACACTGTCTTCCTTAGCTGTGCTTAGCTAAGGGCAGACAAGGCCATAGAGCTCCAATGAGCTTACAGCAAGCATGACACTCCACCTTGTGAAGTCATTCATCTCTTCCACTTGCACATGGTGGCCATGCTGCACCTACATGGTTAGGTACAAGCTGACACTTTGAAGAAATATGTGATTCAGTATAACTCCCCTCATTTGCATACCCCAGTGTATAGGTCGTTAGTTACTGCACTAAAATGGACCCTTTCCCCTTGACAACCAGTGCTCTCTGGTATTGTTTACACTCTGCATGCTATTGACTATAATGGCAAAATGCAAAATTAACTTAAAATTGAGGTTTCTCATTTTTTTTTATTTTCGGCACAATCCCGTTTATGCACTGCTGCCCTATGCTTAAATGACCGAAATTGGCCAAAAAAAGTTTTTCATAATCATTAATTACTTTTTAATGCCAATGGACTTATATTTGGCCATTGGCAAGTCTAATGTGCATAATGCATGCTTTTTCATGAGCTGTCATGCCTCCATTTTGTCAGTTGCAGAAATGTACCCAGTTATTTTCCGAATACATTTCTGCACTGACACTGTTCTAGCACAGAGACCTGGCAGCTTGGTGAATCACTAAATCACCTCATTTGCATGGTTTTCAACAGCAAATGATGTGATTTTCATATTTTTCAGTTTTCCATGCTAGAACAGTGTAGCACCGCTCGTGCACATCAAAACGGCACTATTTACGTTACTTGGTTTATCCTTGCTTTTTATTGCTGTCAGTGTGCAAGTGGACTTGGAGAATAAACTTTTTAAACTACTCTTGAACTGGTACAGAAGTTCCGTTTTGTTCAGCCGGTCTTTCCAGCTTGCTTCATTTCCTGGTTTGTTTGATGTGCTTTGGTGCGACTATTCTGAATTGCTTGGCGGCCATTTTACATGCAGGAGCTCCTACACTGTTCCTGCATGGAAAATACGGCTTCCTGAATCCCGGGGATTATCTTGGATTATCAAGCTGGCTGTAGCAGCCTTCCTTAACATGTTGGTGGGAGCACTCACTTTCAATGGAAGGGCAAAGTAGGCCTTTCAGGTGATGTGGGTGTCCGTACCAGTCATCAAGGGGTGGGGTTAAGGCCTAATAGAAAACTGTTATTGGTTACATAAATCACAGCCTTCCTAATTAGCACTGGCTCTTTGGAGAAGGAATAAGCTGATTGATTTGCAAAGGGTTGATAGGCAGCAGTCAGCAGGAGACAAAAAACATACAAAAGCAATCTAGTGTATTCAGTCCTAAATCCTTCTGCAGCAAAGTTCAGCAACATCAGCTCTTCAAATAACCTAAAGCATAAGGACTTTGACAACCATTTTCCTGATACTGTGCATTAGTAAATGACTCCTATTGTAATTTCAAGACTCATAAATGTGAGCAATGGAATTACAGAAAAAAAATACAAATATACAGACCAGTAGCAAGTGTTTCACTACACAGCTGTTTTCTGTAGGGGGCCAAGCCCCCCCCACAACATTCCCCGTTGTGATTGTCAATCTCCCCAAACTCCCAAATTTATATATACCAACTCATTCCCCATTGTGATTGTCAATGTCCACAAACTCCAAAATTTATATATACCAACTCTGAGATCACCATACCACGAAAAAAGGGAATGCTGTCAAGCAAGGTAATCTTGGACTTAGTGTATATAGATATTTATTTATACATATCTGGATTTTTACTCATTTGGTCTGTCTATTCCAGGACACATACAAATGAATGTTGGTATACCAATTAGTTACTTGAACAAATTACTGTCATCATTACTACAGTGAAGAGTAGGAGTGATTTAATTGACATCTAACAGCAGCAGGCCCAATCCTTTGATAAGCCATAATACTAAATAAGGTAGCTTATAACTGACTGACTGTTTATTTGTTCTAGTATGGACTCCTCTAGAACACAAAATATGATGTTTAAACTAGTCACAAAACAAATATTGACTTGCCAAACATCCCTTATGTCATTCTGAGTAGGCTAGACAAAGGTAAGTAGATGAAAGCATTCTTCCTACCTCTCTCCAAAGTTTTCATTATACCATATGCTACACCCATTTCTTATCAAACTCACTCAAGCAAGAGCCAACTACCATGTGATTTCTTGGTTCTGGACTGGTAGGACTGTAGCCAAATGGTCAGATAACATTTTGCCATCTTCGTATGCAGGTCTGTGTCAGGTGTTTTTAAGGGTCACTTCATGAAATCCTACTCCTCTTGCCATTTGTTAAGAACACATGGGACAATGTTGTCAGGAATAATCCTCTGCAAAACAAGGAAAACTTGTTCATCTCCTCAGCAACCACCAGACAGGCTATCTAGAAGCACATTCAATCTGACTTTTAAAGCTTTGAATAGTGCTTTAGTCAAAATAAGTTAACTGAAATACCAGCAAAGTCAAAGTGAGTCATTAACTCACCTGGTGTACAGATTGTAATTCTGAGTAAACTGCAGGCAACCATTGCTCAATATACATGCAGCAACTGAGGAGTTGACTGAGGAGAATAAGACAGAGTGGCAGATGGCCAGTTATCCAGGACTGGGTGGAAATGGTGAGGCTTTGCACATAGAAGGTTAACCCTAGATATACGTGTGAAGATGAGTCTATGTAAAGACAGCACATTATCAGGTAGCAGTTAGGATGCAAAGGCACCAGTGGTGCCACTGTTTGCATGTACTGCATGCTTGTGATGCAGAAACAGCCTTGAAAGCAAGCCAATATGTGACGAAATCCCCACTAGATATGTATGATGGTCACCAGGTGCTCCATTATCACTTGCCATTCTCCAGGAAAAAAGATGACCACCAAAAGGCTAATGGCCTTACAAAGGGAAGACACCAGTGGTATAATGTTGAGTCTTTATCCTAGGGAGCAAGAAGGTAAATGAGGCAAAAGGGAACCAGATGTACTAGATGACCAACCTGGTAGGATAAATAAAAAACAAACTGGATCAGTTTCTGGGAAGGACACATGGCCCTGTCTGCTCCAAGCCTATGCCTATGAACATAATCAAAGGTAAGGCCACACAAAGCACTGACTAATTCAGATAGCTGGAGGTCTACCTAGACCCATACCTGGGTTACATAAATATGTCAATGGCATGACAAAATTATTTGATTGCACAGACAAAGAAGTTCTCTTATAGAGAAGGCCAGGCTGTAGAAGACTTACCCTGCACTTCATCTCAGACTTCTCTGTGATAGACTTATCCTGTCAACTATATGACAGTCTGATAGAAAAGTCATGAAATGCCGTATAACTGCATTTCGGGATTAGCTGCTCATGCTGCTGGATGTAATCACCTCTGTTGTGCATTAAGACCCTCTCAGCTGATAAAACCTACAGGACAGAATAAGCTACCTATATCTGTGTATGGCATAAAGAACTTTCAGACTAATGTCAACAGTTTGAGAGGTATGCACAGTTTTAAGAATACCCTTCCACAGCTACTGGCTGCAGTTTTATTTTACTATACCTACTCCCTGAGAGGGATAGGATAACTTGAGAAGTTCACATTATACATAACTCCAAACAAGTGTGCAAACTACATTTTCATTATTTCTGTTTCTAAAAAGGAATTGTGGCCCTCTTTAACCCCTCCCCCTTTACTAATAGCTAGACAGTGGTTAAGGGATTAAGGCATGCAAGCCTTCCTTACAAATAGTATTAATAAACAATTGCAGTTTGCAGATATGGCTGAAGAGGGATATGCATCTGCGCAAGCACATACAATCAACGTAATATAGAGGATTATGAGTGGGTCGGTGATTGCAAGCACTTTATTATGTACATGAGACAGGGATGTCAAGCAGTTCACCTCAAGAGTGAAGTGATGTTAACAGCTCCTACAATATGATTAACAATTATTAAGCACCCTTCTAAGCATTGTTAAGTTTGGAACTTGTGCTATAGCAGTCCTGAGCTGGGATATAATTTAGCCATTTTTTAGTGTAATCAGGGCACTCCATGCATTACAATTCTTTTCTTAAAATAATTTAGGTGGGGGATAGATACTGAAAAGGTATTCATGAATGTTGCCAAAATCCTGTATTTAATATTTCTATTGGTTTGCTAAAATAGTTATTAGTACATTGAACTGTTAACCGTTTGGTGATCTATTAATTTTGTAGTTTTCATTAGAAGTTTGGAACTTTGTGTTGTTTGGGTGTGTGTGTATATGTATATGTATATATATATATATATATATATATATATATATATATATATATATATATAAATATATATATATATATATATATATATATATATAGAGAGAGAGAGAGGGGGAGAAAGAGAGAGAGAGTAACAGATACAAAGAAATATTTAAATACTATTAAAGATGTTGTATTATCATAATGTAATTCTGTACTGAAAATCATAAGGGAATTTAATAAAGCCTACAGGTTTTTTTTTCCGTGTAGGCCATGCTTACCTAAAGGGCGCGTATTTGGGTGGTGCGCCACAGTGCTCAGAGTATCTAAAAGGCCAATGATGTATTAATTAGTGTTGATCCTTGCTTAACTTAAACTAGGGCCATTAAATGATGTCAGTGATATATTAGGCAGTTGCAATGCATCATAGGTACCAATCAAACAGGCAGCACCTACAGCAGAGCACTGTAAAGTATGCATACACCCTACAATCTGATTTTGCCCCCCAAATTCTGCATCATTGGAGTACAGACTTGGGAATTTTAACTAAAAGGATGCTAGGGGCTGCTACAGTTCTGCTACATCTGTATGTGTTAGATCAGTGGTGCGCAATGTCTGGCCCAGGGGCCAAATCTGGCCCCCATGCAATGCCATCCAGCCCCCAGAGAATAACCAAAACATTTTTAAAAAAGTGAAAAAATACTATGCCTTACTCCAGCACGTGCTTACTTACCTAATTGACTGCAGTTGCACATACCTCTAATTTTAGCCGCTGAAGTAACTATTCTTTTTTGTTTATAACTTATAGTCTGTAAACAGTAGTAACTTTCTCCAAGAGTTTGTAATAAGTCATGGCTGAAAGCCAGAATAAAGTTAAATGCAAAGTTGACGCAAAAAAACAGGCAATTTAATGGCTGCTATCTTAAGTAAAAAAGGCCAGTCACCTGTACCCAGGGCCACCAGATGTCCCTATTTGAGAGGGACTGTCCCAGGATCAGCAGCCCAATCCAGAGTCCCACACTGCCAGTTAAAATTCCAGTGAAACAGCCTCCACTTTTTTTTTTGATTGGCCTGTATGCTGGTATACAGGCCAGTCAAAAAAATCGGAAAATGGAGCTACTGCCTGATGTCCCGCATTGAACAGAAGAGGGTCCACTGTGCGATTTTTTGATTGGCTCGTATACCGGCATAAGGGCCAATCAAAAATCGCCAAACATGGAGCTACTTGTGTTTAATATGGAACCTTTTTTGTTTTGGTCTTCACTTAGTGTGAACGACCTTTTTTTTTTTTTGTCTCTACCTGGCCTATCAGAAATCTGGCAACTCTGCATGTACCTATTGTTAAATCGTAATGACTTACTATGTTTTGAGGTGGCCCGCAGATGCATTAAGAATTTGTGTAGTGGCCCTCCCCACTAAAAGGTTGTGCACCACTGTGTTAGATGCTGAAGTCAATGCTGCTAATGCTGCTGCTGCTACTGACAATAGGCCTCGGCAGAGAAGGAGGAGAGTGTTCAGGTACAGGGTAACCTTCCAGGAGCTATATAAGCTAGAGATTGTAGAGCACTACAGCATGGACAGGGACATACTACAAGAACTCATTGAGCTCTGTTGCCTTCAACTCAGGCCCAGAGCCAACATAGGGGAACCCACCCCAGTGGAAACAAGGGTATGTGTAGCCCTTAGTATAATAGCCACGGGTACCTTCCAAAGACCAACTGGAGACATGATGGGGTCTCACAGGCATCATCATCCGGGATACTCCACCAGTTCCTGGATGCCATGCTATCACATGCCAGTGAGCACATATATTTTCCCATCACCCCTGAGGTGGGGGCCAACAATATGCAACACTTCTACCATGTAGCACTCTACCCTGAGGCACTGGGCACCATAGATTCCACTCATGAACACATCAAAGCACCACCTGATGAGGAGGGTAGAATCTACGTAAACTGCAAGTGGTACCACTCCATCAACTGCCACGTTGAGTGCAATGCCCAGGGCATTATCATGAATGTGTGTGCTGACAGCCCTGGCAGTATTCATGACCCCCATATCTAACATGCATCACAGCTGTACCAGATGTTTGCTAGGGGGACATCTCACACTGCCATTTAGTGGTGGATGCTATCTACGCACTGGAACGGTGGATGATGACACACATCAGAAATGCACACACACTCATGGAAGAATGCCATAACAAGGCATATGCACTAATAGGAACATCACAGAGCATGTTTTTGGGTTGCTGAAGTCACAGTTCTGGTGCCTCGATATATCTGGTGGAGCCCTGCAGTACTCTCCAGCCACATGTGCACATATGTTCACAGTATGTGCCATGCTACACAATATGACCCTGTGAAAGCAGCTGCAGCGGGATCAGCATAGGGAAGTGATACACATCCCCCCACCAGTGCCTAGGTCACCACAGCCATACTCACAGGAGGACTCAGAAGAGGAGCCCCATAATTATGTCTCTGTAGGTAGACGTAGGTGTGCCCAGTACACCCTGACATTGGCTAACAGACAAAGCATAGCACATTCACTGACTACCTAGGGCCCCAGAGACTGACAGCTTACTCCCACTCACATACATATAATAAAATAGCTGATGCCAGGCAACCCATCACACACAGTCAGCCCTGGGCTACAGTCCTGTCAACTGCTGCATTCGCAAGGTAAGTCTCTAACCTACGCACTACTTGTAAGGATTTGTATGTATGGATCTGCCGCTGTTATGCAGGAAAATATAGTGGGCTATTTGATCAGAGTTAACATCCACATGGGACAACTGATACCCAGTCCAATAGTATGTGTTCCTTAATTTTCATTAGGCCTCATGGTTGGAATATTCATGACATCAGGCAAGGGAGATGTTAAACAGTAGCCACACATATGTGTAAAACTGTCTACCCAAGCTGATCATGTGCTGTTGTTCCCCCACCCCCAACATAGCAGTGTACCCATATAATCACTTTAACAAAAATCAGCTATGGTATATAAGTGGACCAGGCAATCTCAGGGCTGTAACATAGATAGCACTCACACGTTGTATGTCTCTCTTCATGCAGGATAACAATGTACATATGTATGCTGTTGAACATGTGATGGATGACCCCTCTCTGTCTAGCGAACTGTGTGGGTCAGTGGACTAGAGAATCTAGCATGGGTGATGGTATTGATGGTTCTAATCTGGAATTACTCACATCTTTTACATCTGAGGAAGTAGTATGTTGGTGTTTTCACAGAATGTCATACCTCCCAACCTCCTAGTGCAAGAAATCTGGGCAAACCCAGAAAGATTGGAAGGACAAAGGCCCAAATATAGGGACAGAGCTTAAATATTGGTCACATAAATCTTGCTGGAAGTAAAGGTGTTGCGGTAGTACATATATACCGATGGATATAAAGTCTGACACACAATTGTTTGTCTGTAGTTAGTAGAATGTATTGATGTCAACATTCAATAAAGCACCAGAAATCCACAAATATGTGAGGAACAGACCAAACATATGAGGCAAAACTCTAGATATTCTGTGAAAATCAGGAGAGTTGAGAGGTATGCAAACTGTCAGTCTGTTGGTGGTGTAACATTACCAACCTCAGTCACATATTTAGACAGCAGACAGCTGGGGAATGCTGTCGACATTTTGAGTGAAGTTCAGTACTGCAGAAACAGGGGTGGATGTTAATGTCTGTAGCATACAAAATCCGGGACTGGAATACAGGTAGGTGTGGCCTGGAGTCACATTATAAGTACTGACAGTCCCACTGGGTATGCCTATAAATTTAGTAAAAATGAGCGCAATAATATTGGCCCTTCATTGAAATGACTTATGTATAAATGTCTATACATACAGACATATATGTATACATATCTGTCTGTCAGTATCTGTCTCTCACATGGATAGTATATCTATTGCTATGTAGTGTCAAATATATATATATATATATATATATATATATATATATATATATATATATATATATTAAAATGATACATAGACTTCCCCCATATATCTACAGAACATGTATACATAGCATACACATGCAGATCTACATTTATATATACATCACTGTTATAATCAGAAATATGTGTCTGGATGTCTGCATTGTCCAACATACCCTAATAATGGTGAGGAAACTGCACTGTCACACAGCCATAATGTTGCTCAAAGGATCCAGAGTAAGGGTGCAACAGTACATAATCCACTTACTGACAGACCCCTATGCCTGCTGGATGTCACCACGGAGACAGACAAAGGTGAGCAGGTGGTGTAAAGTATAATGGTGTCAACACACGTATCGACAGGGCACATTGTCCATTCCCACAGTGTCACCTATCTAACTGCAAGCAGCCACATATGGCCATACTGGTAACTGTACACACATAGTTAGGATAACATCAGTTATCTCACTGCTAGGATACTAGATGTACATAACAATACAAACCTATATCACTCTGCAGGCCACAGATGCTGTTCAACACAAGTCTAGTTTGTGTAATGCATAAATACTGTGCCTGCAATCACATATACAACAGAATGAACCTGTGACGCACGCGATAAGTACTGTGATCTATAGTGTATAAGCCTAGATAGGTAGAGGTTCTAATCTCACTGCAGCCTACTTGAGGTGTGTGTGTGTGTGTGTGTGTGTGTGTGTGTGTGTGTGTGTGTGTGTGTGTGTGTGTGTGTGTGTGTGTGTGTGTGTGTGTGTGTGTGTGTGTGTGTGTGTGTGTGTGTGTGTGTGTGTGTGTGTGTGTGTATACCCCTGCAAAACAAAGGACATGCTCTCATGGGCTATCCACCTGCAACTGTTATGTACCTTTTAGGCCCGTAACTTGCTGCTGACTTCTACACTGCCCTATTCTACAAGGACTGATGATCTCAGCCACCTTAAGACTACCAGATGACAGTGTAGCAACAAGACCTAAGCCACGGCACATGCGATAAGTAGTGTGATCTATAGTGTATAAGCCTAGATAGGTAGAGGTTTTAATCTCACTCTGCCCAACATGGTGCATGTGTATATCCACATGGCATACATATGACAATCTTTGTAAAGTAGACATAGTTAGGGTTTTGCATCATTTTATTTGTAGTGGGTGATGTGACCCCCCCCCCCAAATGACTGACCACAGCAAGGCTTACTGATATCAATAAGCAATATATGTTCTAAACTAATAGTACTAGCAGACATGAGTTGTGCTGCGTGCATTGGGTACTGTGATCTGTAGTGTGTACCAATACATAGGCAAGTGTTCTACTCTACATACAGCCAACTTGCAGTATGTGTGTGCCTTGGCATGTCCTATATGTAGTGAGTGGAAGTGGTGCTAGCCTAAATGTGGCCATGTTTGTTTGTGAGACTGTTACAGCAGTATACATCATGTTATGGGGCCATAGGACATGTGAACTTAACTAGCATAATGTCCATATAGCCCTCACAATGAGAGACATCTGTATAACCCTTGGTACAGGACCAGCACATATTGCCCTAGCCCAAGAGGGACTCAGGCAGACACCGTGTGTTGAGATGATGGCCGCCTAGCCAATCAAACAGATAGCATGTGCTGAGATGCACTGAGGTGCTCTGTGTATCATTAGCATAGTCTGTTTTAAGGGTGTATTTATGTCTGCAAAAACAAGTTTCTCCCACAGGTATGTAGTACGTACGTCACATAGTAGGTTAATGTTAATGTTGGTAGAAAAGCACCATCTTTTGACTTAGCTTTTCTGCCTTGCTTCATAGGAATCCCCAGTACTGTGCTCCCTTTCCCCTCAGCAAAAGTTTCATCTTGTGTCTTGGCCAACCCCCAATCAACCCAAGACTGTCTTGTTGCCCTGCACTGTGAGACCCTGCATTGGTGGAACACTAAAGTGCTTTCAGCTACACTAGCTCCCCTCAGCAAAAGTTTCATCTTGTGTCTTGGCCAACCTCCAAGCAACCCAAGGCTGTCTCATTGCCCTGCACTGTAAGACCTTGCATCGGTGGAACACTAAAGTGCTTTCAGCTACACTAGTGTATGTTAGAGTTGTATTGAATCTGTCCTCTAAACTGAGGACTCTTTCCCCTTTCACTGTACACATATACACTACTGGTCCCCTCTCCCCATTTTTCTCTTCCTATTGTACTCCTAGGTCAATTACTTAAAACTACTTTCTCTTGGAAAAAGTTTACCTATGTACCGCAGCTCATACTTTCAATTGTAGAAATGGTGTTCCTTTTCACCACACTGTACTAGATTAGAAAATCCCTGTAATATTCCAAAGTTTACCCTATAACACTGAAGTGGATAAATCCCCACAATTTTGTCAATAAGCAACCATATCAAAGTTACTATACCCTAAAAACTGCAAAATATAGCAAAACTGGCAGAAGAAACACAGTAAGTAATTGGGTAAAATAGAGGCTTCTAAAGTTATATCATGCTAAAAGTGTAAACTGAAAGCTAAAATAAAAAGAAAGTGAGGTTCTAAACAGTCTTGTACTCACGTAGCATACTTGGGCCCTGCAGCTCTTGGGGATAGGTTAAGCCCCGCTCCGCTTGTCCTCAATCCGCTCGGGCTTGCTACATTATTCACCCTGCCCCATATCCCACCCACCCCTAGTGGTCCTAAATTTATAGCTCTAAATCTACTCCACCTCTTTCTAGAACCAATCAACAAGTCTCTAGTTAGCAATAGGACCATCCTTAATCACCCTTTCCTACTTATCCTGTTACTCAATTAGGGTATACTTCAAAGTCAATTACCATATAATGTCTCTGCCACTCATAAAGAAAACACCCAAATGTATGCTATCATACTGCTTGTTACCCTTGATAATTACCATATATCTTCTCACCCACTATGAAAACCAATCCTACTAGGTTTCCACTACCCAAGATGCCAAACTGCCACTCCATTAATTCAAAATAGGTTAGACCACCTAATATCCCCCCCCATTAACAAACTCAAGTATAAAATATCACCACCCTATTAGACCCAGATATATCAACTCCAAAACTAAGAATTATCTAAGACTGATAATTAAATTCCTGAAGAGCTCAACCAGTCTACAAAGAAACCTCACAAAGGATGGTGATATCCATCCAAACCAGGCCTCACTTCACCAGTCGGCCCCTGCCCCATTATCAATACTCCTATTAACTTTCAAACCTTCAATAGACCTCTGAATTCTCTCTTGGTCAGTCACCTAAACATTAGAAGCATAAATAATAAGGTCCATCACCTTCACGCCCTCTTAGATATATATTTTCCAGACATACCATGTCTCATTGAAACCTCGTTAAAACCCTCAACTACAGATAATGAAGTAATACCACCAGGTTATAACATACTAAGATTAGACTGTACCACTAGAAAGGAAGGAGGGGTCACTGTACTTTACAAAACTGCCCTTCACGTGACCTCTGACTCCTCACAATCACCCCAAGTGGATAATGCAGAAATCCTCATTACTAAGCTACAAATTAATAAAAACAAAAGTATAAATATTGTCTGTATCTATATTCCCCAGATAATAACACTAACACCCTAGAAGACATACTCTCCTGGCTTGGCAAAGAACTACCCTCAAGAAACAATAATACTTGGAGCCTTCAACATAGACTGGAACAGCTGTTCCTCAGAATCACCCACCATCCATATGACTCTATATGGCTTTACACAGACTCTATCCTCCCCTACTAGGATCAATAAACCTAACAATAAAGAAAGTACCCAGGATTGGATACTCATTAACAATCATCCAAACATGTACAGGACTGGGACCCTACCTGATAATATAAGTGATAATTTCCCTACCTATATAATCAGGCAAAAGACTGATATCCCTTACCAACCCATTTACAAAACAATATGAAACAATAAAAACTTCAACCCCACTAATTTCCAAAACAAACTCAAATCATGTAATTGGTCAATCCTAAAACATTTGCCACTTGATGAAGCCATAATATACTTCAATACCAAATTCCTAGCCATCCTTGATACCCATGCACCTGCATGGTCTATCAGATCTAAAACAAGAAATGCACCATGGCTTTCAAAAGACATCAGACAAGGCATACCACTAAATCCCCCTTAGATCAACTCAGATATAACTAATGAATGAGACAAAAAATCCATTATGCTAGACAAAAAACTATTACTGCCAATTACAACAGAGGCACCAAAACAATCCACAAAAGTTCTGGTCAGGCATAAATAAACTTCTTCACCCAGGACAGACTACCACTCCTACCCCTTCGGCTATCAACCAAAAACCATCAGAGGATGTTCCCAATGCCTTTAACAGTTTCTTTATGAAAACTATCCAGCCACTAGCTAGCAAACTATCTCCCAGTTGCCCATGTCCACCTGTGTCTACAATCATTTCCCAACTCTCCTTTAACTTTCAACCTGTTTCCACATCACTTATCCGAACTCTAATCAAGAAACTAAAACCAACCACCCTATCTGAGGATCTCCTCCCAGCTGAGTATCTTCAAAAAGCAGTGGATGCCATAGCATTCCCCATTTCTATACTGATAAATAGAACTATATCAGAATCCTATATTCGGTCTATCTGGAAGATATCACATGTTATTCCACTCCATATAGGTGGTAGCTCAACAGAATTGTCAAATTACAGGCCTATAGCCATCCTATCACTCATGGCTAAAATTATGGAGAAATGTATCCATAAACAACTTCTGAGCTATCTCATTCAGAACAATTGCCTGGCCAAATCACAACATGGATTCAGACCTTTCCACAGTACCACCACTACCCTCCTCTCCTTCTCTAATATTATCAATCAAAACGGAAGCAATAACAAGATCTCTTCTGCCCTCTTTCTTGATCTTTTCAAAGCTTTTGACATGGTAAACCAACCACTACTCATAACTACACTCAAGACTATCCCCTAGATGACCAGGCTATCCAATGGTTTCAATCCTACCTGTGTGGAAGGCAACAGGCTGTACTCTGGCAGACCAAGCTGTCCTCTCTGCTACCAGTCACCCTAGGGGTCCCCCGGGGTTCTATATTAAGTCCCCTCCTATTTTCTATCTTTATCAATGACCTGTACACTGTCATCCATAAAGCATCTTGTATTCAATATGTGGATGATTCCACTCGGATTTGCTCTGCCACCTCTCCTACAGACCTGCAGACTCTAACCCAAGATGTTTTTAATACTGTTGAAAATTGGCTCTTAGATTGTCGACTAATTTTAAATCCAAACAAAACTAAGCTGTTGCTCTTCTCTCCCACATGTAAGACCTCATCACCTACCTTTACTATAAAATCTAACAATAGAACTATCATTGCTCCAGATTTTAGTATCAAGCTCTTAGGGTAACAGTTGACAATAACCTCAAGTTTGATTTGCATATTAATCAAACCATCAAAAAAGTTAACAAAAAACTTGGATCTCTATACAAGATCAAACCATTTCTAACACCACTAGCTAGAACTGTTATTGCCCGCACACACCTACTCTCCACTCTGCTCTATGCATCTCCTCTTTTTACTAACTTGAATAAGACTGACCTTAACAAACTCTTTTCCTGCTACAACCATATTGCTAGATTTGCCAATGGTGCAGTCTACAGAACGCACCACTGTCAGAACCTAAATCTCCTAGGGTGGCTTGAATCGCCTAACCAACGTCATTACAACCAATTAATAGTAGCCCATAAAATCCTCTACCAACCTGAAAACATGCCTGTACTCAAAAGCATCATAACCCCTTATAGCAACCTCAAGACACTTCACACATCCAACAAGCTACTAGTTCAAACACTCAAGTCTAACAACTCAGCTGGCAACTCTCTATTTGCCAACTATGTTGGCAAAAACATGGAACTCACTCCCTGCTGAGCTTACCTCAAATCCCACTCTATCACATTTCAAAAATAGTCTTAAACTGCTCCTTAAAAGCCACTGGCTTTGTCCTTGTTCTTGCCAGGACTAACTCCCACAACACAAACACATGCTAAATATGATGCCTGTCTTCATCTAGTTTTCTTTCTTACTGAAAGGTTATTACTTGTATTAAATATGATAGACTGTATTGACTTTTATCCAGACATGAGAGTGCTATTGAAATGTAATTGTAATAGTGATGTACTTGAACTACGTAAAATACCTTTGTATGTACACTATCTCTCTGTATGTGTGGTGCTGTAACAGTGCACTGATTGTAACAAGTAATTCATCTGTGTGTATTTATGGAGCTTTTCTCCCCGGTGCTCCACTGAAAATGGACATATATCCAGTCAGACAATCCCGGTCAACAAATGTAAAATAAATAAAATAAATTTCCTTACAATGATTCATCCATCTACTATGCTCTCTATAGATAGGCAGGATATGCACTCCAGCAAGGTCACTCCATGCCCTGTAGCAGACCTTATCACAAATTATGAATGCATGAGTACGCTGACTGCCACCATTGTCCTAGGTAGACTGTCATACAGATTTGACTCTATGGAGCCATGCATGTATATTGCTGTACCTTGCTTAGGTAATATTTCTGCTGTGCTGCCATGCCATGCTGTGCCGCTTCACTGCCACCATATGTCCATACATTATCCCCTCAGACTCCTGGAACAGAAACATACACAGATCTGTGACATACCTGTCATTGTGTAACAATACCGCCAGTACAACATCTTACAAAATAAAGCCCATAAAATTATGTTGCATACTCATGACCCATGCCAGCATACAGTATTTATGGTGACCACTACAAGTGACATGCAAAACAATACTGCATTACACAAGTACATGTCAAGTAATATAGTCATCCTGTGCATCAAACACATAGCTTCATTCCCATTCATTGATGGGTAGGATGACAGGGATGTGGCACATATGTCATCACTTGCACAGGGTGATGTGTGGGGGTGCTGGAGGCCTAGACTGGCCCAAATGGTTGACAGCATGTGTGTATGTCAGGAAGGGGAGTGGGTTAGATGGAGCATGGAGAGGTGCCGTGTATGTCTGTAGGTGACCTGCATGTGACGGTGGTGTATGAGTGTGTACGTGTACACAGTCAAGCTCAGTGCTAGCCCTGCATGTGTGTATGTTGACAGCTGTGGACCATATATGGTAGAGTTGACAGTTTATCATCTCTGGCACTGAACACTGGAACCGACTATGCCAGGAGTTGCACTGGTGCCACCATCCCAAGGTCAGACATGGTAGTACCTGATGGTGGCTGATGCCTGCTGAGACCGTGTCCCCCATGGGATCCCCCAAGACCACGTGCCCAAGGCCTGCCATGTTGCAGTGTCCACAGCACACTCCCCTTGTAGCTGGATGTACTGCCACTACGGGAGCATAACTGTGCACAGCCAAATGGTCTCTCAGCAGATGGTGTTGCTGACCTGTGTCCACAGGTCTGATGCCCAACTCCAACCACATGTTCCAACACAGACAATATGCAGTCCAAAACAGACACTCTCAGCCCAACGTCTGTCTGCAGCATCAGTGAACTGATCCAGGGTGTTCCCAATGCAGTGGATGCAGTCATGGATGTCAGACTGTGCTGCATCCATAACCCTAAGCATACATCTGGTGTTCCGTTCACAATGTGCCTGTGCCTCCATGATGGCCCAAAACTTCTGCCGAGTGGCTCGTGATGTGACACCTGCAACGGGTGGTGAACAGACAGCAGTCCTCCTATGAGCACCCCTTTCAATCTGCCTGTGTGGGACCTCGACAGCTCTCTGGCTATGGCCATTGTCTACAGTCACGGAAGCCATAGTTGTTACAATGGCCTGTTCAATGTCTCCACCCTCTTACTATCCCATATATGAGGCCTGTGGGGACTGGGTAAGTGTGAGCTTACTATGTGCAGTGACAATGAGGGCAGAAGAGGAATGTTAACCTCTGGGACAGATTCAGCCCCTGACAACCCCACCTGTGCCTCACTGTGGCCATCATCATCATCATCAGAGTTTGAAGAGACACTGACATCAGGTGGTATGGGGGAGAGACATCAACCTCCCCCCCGATCATCTGTGGAAACCAAGACAAAAGCAATACATTGCTACCTGCACTATTATGTATGGAAAATCCAGAAAGAATCATAATAATGAGGATCCACAATTGCATTACCAGTCTCACATCCTCTCATGTCTGCTTTCATGTGCAACAGACTTCCTCACAACAACATACACATTTGAATCAAGGCCTTTGTAACAAGCACGTCAAGTAAATCACATGACAGTTGGCCAGTACAATGTACCTTTTAGGTATGCAATATGCCACTATACCTGATAAAACAGCACATAAAACCCAGCAAACCTATCTTAAATATATACAAATACAAGTTTCAGTGCCTAAGGTATATACCATTGTCCTTTCAGTATGTACAAGGCATGTTGGATTAATTGCCTCATGTACATCAGGAGGCTTATTCACTGTGAACTATAACTGCAAAAGTGTTTCTGCTGGGTTCCTATTAAATTATCGAACATTTCAAAGTTCGAATGTCATATGTTCAACACCATATGATGGAACCTTGAAAAGTTTGAAGGTGAAAGGCAATGACTCTGTATGCACAGAATGGGAACATTTCCCTTTTCTGCACTGAAGTGCGGTCTCAGAGTTGGTATATTTAAGTGGGGGGTGCATGAGGAGCTTCCCCCCTGCTCAAAGCATTAAGGTAAGTGGTTTTTTTTACGTTTTTATTATATATTTGAAGATTCAAGTTTCGCTCATATGTTGTCGAACATATGAGGTTCGAAATTTTGAAGTTTCGAATATATAATATAGACCCATTTCTGCTCTTTCAACTACACTCCTGTGATTACCCACTCTAGGAAACTTAAGTAACTGTTCCATACTGGAGCATACAAACATTCTACTATGGTTATACATAGCATTACCTGTACATAGAAAATTATCCTGGCCCTTACCCTTAACAGCATATTTATGTTCCATAACAAAACAGTATTAAGCTTACCAGACGCAGGATCATGGCCTTGGACAACTCCTGATGGACCTGTAAAAAAGATGAGGGTGAGGTAATTTTAGTACCACCGCATGTTGTAGCACAACAAGTAATACATGCATATATCTTACATGTACAGTAGCTACTGTGTTACTTGATGTATTGCTGACATTCTGAGTATGAGTGTACAACTGAGCTTAACCCCCCCCCCACAGCACATAGACCTGGCACCACGTAAAGGTATGTACAGCCTGACAGAATGACTACTACAGTATTACAGTGGTGATCACAGTAAGCTTACCTGCATGTTCCTCTGCTGTGGACACTGTGGCACCCACCTCCATGATATATGGTGTGATAGATGCCTGGGAGCTGTCATGTGTTCCTAGGTTTGCCAGAAATTCCTCAGTGGCCATGAGTGGTTGTTCCATTGCAGGCCCTCTGCTGGTGATGGAATGATCCCTAGCTACATCAGCTGCCCTTCATCATGAAGCATTCACCATGTCTGTAGGGCAGTGTCAAACCTGCTCATATGTCCTGTCCTGGTGGCCAGTATCATTCACATCCCAGACAAGGTCTGCCCACAATGCAGCCCGCTATTCCTTGGTATGCCTCCCCATGGATATGAGGATGTGATGATGCTGCCATAATCCTTGAAGTATTATTTCATTCTCCACATCTGAGAAGTGCACTATACATTAGTCCTGAAACACACCAACAGGGAAACACATTACAGGATCAAATACACGGATGTCCACTATGTACAGATACAGCAAGAACAAAATGGCCGGCTCTATCCATTGCTTGCTCACACATCATACCCCACAGTGTGACAATATACTAAGTGTGTGGATACAACTGAGATATTATCATTACTGAAGTGGTTCCCTGTGTGCTATGAGAGATTCTGCTGTATTATCATACAACCAACACTCCGGTCCACTGAGTTGTGTCCCCTAAGGCCAGCCACCCAATAATATGTCATAAGACTAGTGCCGGACAAATAGCAGTGTGCTATTACTACCACTATATTGGGACAGTCCAACAACAGCAGTGTGCCACAATGACAAAAAACAATGCAACCCTGATATATTATATGTCCCCTGTATGTGTTAGACAGAAGGGTATCAATGACATGTTATTACCACAGGTCTAAGACTGGCTTACTGCTGTGCTGTACTCCCTATTCCCCATACCTCTATCCTCACATCTGCATCCTGTTGTACACAAAAAGCAGTTACATATATTGTGGAGTGCAGTACTCCTCTGTTGAAATGTGCTACTAGTCCTGTTTTACAAAGGTGTGCTCTATGTCAGGAAAGTCTCATACAGAATGTTTTCCCATAGCCAGCTGCTAGCATTTTAACATGCTTCTCATTAGCAGGTAATTGCCTCTAAACCAATCTGTGACTCTGATATGCTAATTGCAGCCAAAACAGCTGAGCTGCACTATCATTAGCCAATGACATGCAACTACTGTGCACTATATAAGAACTTCATGTAGTACAGGGCCCCTTTCTTAGCTGTTGAGATGGACATTACTGGGGTGAGGAGACTACATCATCGCAGAGTGTAGGTCTGTAGCAGAAACCTTTACATAGACCTGTGTGTAGCACAGGCTGCCGCTGCTGCTACAGGTAATAGACATAGGCAGTGAATGTGAACACTTTAGAGGACAACAAGCTGTAGATGTATCTGTGTCAGCCTTGTTGTAGAGCCAGGGTGAGGGTACCCTTTACACTGCAATTAAGGCATGGGTTTAAAGTACATATGTTAGGCAACTGTGTCAATAACAGAGTACTAGACGACATATAGTAATGCTATATGGATATGTGATGTGTGTCCCTACCTGCAGGCCTGTGACTTTCAGCAATGAAAAGCAGTTATTTACTTTGCAATACTTTGTGTGGATAATGAGTGCATGAATTATTTATTAATTGCTGTCTTCACAATAATGTAATTGAAATGCAACACTGGATTTGAGCCCAGGACTGAGTGTGGCAAAATCTACTGTATGCAAGGCATTTAACAGAATAAGCTAATGAGTCACTGCTACAGTGCATGTATTTGCAAGATATATGTGCACACATACAGACTGTGACATACATTTTCTACATCCATCAATATGTGCATGGCTTTATATGGATGTATTTCTGCACCAGAGTCGCAGTTGAATATGTATTTTGCCATGAATGCCTTAGCAGGTGACTTTCTACATGTTGCTGATAAAAAGGCACATTTGCCTGCTATCACAGGCCTCAGTTACATTCATTATCATGTCTTTGGTTGTCTAGTGGTGTACTACTGCACCAGTGTCCAAGGTACTCTCTCATTTATTCCATTGCTTTTTATTCCAGTTTGCGTGGTACGGCACAGCGTGCAGCACCACTGAAACACGCTTAATGACTGGAATTGGCAATTACTATGCTTTGTTTAAACCCCCTGTTTTCAGTAAAAGTTGCATGGTGTGGCAGATTAATGCAGTGTGCTGTAGGTGTGATGGGCTTGGGTTCAAAACATGGCAGAGGTGTTTATTTTGTACATCTGCCTTACAATGTTAGAAACACATGTAGTCATTATAGCTCTATTTAGCTAAAGCTGAAGCTGCACACAGCTCTGTGCTAAAAAATATAAAGAAAAGAAAAAAGTGGAGAAATGGGAGGCAAGCAGAGGGAAAACATAGTGAAAGGAAGGGAGAGATGTGCAGGAAGGGTGTAAGAAAGAAACATAGCTATCCATTTCTTGTGCAGCAACAACTGCACACTTTGACAGAATTTGTAGATGAATTTGGATTCTCAAACCCCAGAAAGAGGGGTGAGGACAACATAAGTACGTTGTTAAGCCAATTGGACCAAATTATCTGTGTCCAGTGGACACGTGCAAAACAGAGAGCTATGTATGGGACAATATTTTTTTTCAGGCAGGTGCCTATAATATTTTTTTAAGGTGAGAGTGGAATGTTGGGGAAGGGACATAGGTACATGTGAGGGAGGTAAGTTGGGTAGGTGAGGATGCATTTGCAAACAGACAAGACAGCAGACAGGGGTGGTGTGTGACACGAGGTGGGTGAACACCTTGGATAGGGAGGGTTTTGTGGATTCTGAGTCCCATTTGCCTCCAGATGTCAGCAGTGTGACTCACTTCCCCACCCATTAGATTTTTGACATTGCTTCATTACTGTCCCAAAGGTGGATGTGCTGGAGGTTGGGCACCAAGGTGAGGCTGCCCCACCAGGGTGGCCAGCATGCCCTCAATCTGGCACAGGTGGCAGTCATAGCCACGTTGGAATATCCTGCACACCAAAACCAGCAGTTCCACATGGGTGACAACACCCCCTATGCCACCTTTCCCAGAGGAAGCCAGGCCCCATCTCTTGGGGTGGTACTAACCAATGCTGTAGGAAGTGCAGGGGCAGCAGAGGGGGCACCACCAGTCTGGGTCCCAGACATGCTGGGACCCGGTGCCATGACTGGTTGAGGCAAGCTAGGGGGATCAACCAGAACCAGTCTACCATGAAGTGGTGTGGTAAGTGAGGTATAGCAATAAGTTACAGTTAGTAATAACCAAGCCAATGTTAGTATTAACAGATTCAAACATGATATTTATTCATCCAAATACATATTAATGTATATCATGTGCAACACAACATTAAATAACATAACAGTCAGTACAGTTAGAGCATGCCAGTAAAAAGTAAACCATAGGGCCAACAAAATAGTTAGTTTAACAAATATGTTAATATTGCATCATAATAAAACATAACAATAATCAACCACATTTTCCAGTATATAGTTAGTTTAACAAAATATATTATTAAATCATAATAAAACATATCAATAATGAAACACATTTTTCCAAAATATAGTTAGTTTAACAAAATATGTTAATATTAAATCATAATAATAAACAACAGGAATAAATAAATGAAGATGAGAGGTGGGGAAAGAGAGAGAAACACTCTATTACTGACATTGCAGATTATATCCCTGAAAACACTGAAATATATACTGTACAGGTGAGTAGTGTCAGGTTTGAGTACAGTAACTACAGTTTTCCTATAACTGATGTAGCATGTACATACTTCTCAAGAGGTTAGCATGGGTCAGTATGGGCCAAGCAGTAACAAATGCAGGTAAACCACTACACAGAACAGTTTCACATAATGTGGACTTATATGGATTTGCTAATACATTAAATTCCAGGTAATAATTTATCTGCTAATTATGTGACTGATGGAAGTTTTAATTACATTACAAGAAACTGTGACACTTGAGAGGCATGTTTGTGTACATTAAGTAAACTAGACAGTTGTCATTTGCAGGGGATATCTGCAAACGATGTAATAATTGACTGCAGTAACTGAGTATAGACATGCAAGGGATACAACCATACTGGGATTACACAACTTTATTTATAAATCAACAATGCTGATGAACACATTCTTGGTACTGATGTTAACATTCTATGAAATCTAAATACACTATCTGCTCATAATATGGGCCACCTCACCCATATATTTGTTGTGTTCCTGGTGAGAGAGAAAATGTGAGCATTACATGACTGATACTGAAAATTTAGTACTACACACCACTGGATTTGAACCCATGACTGTGTGTAGCAAACTATACTGTATACAAAGCATTTAACAGACTGAAATATTGAGTCACTGCTGACTACTGAGTGACTGATACCTACCTGGAGATCACCAGCAAATATACTATGAATTGAGCAATACATGTTACAGACCATTCCTCTGGCATTCTAGTAATATTACAGTGTTATAGTAGACTTCAGTGACAGTAGAACACACATGCATGGAATACAACCATACTGCATATATGAAAAAGCTGTACTTTAGAATCCAATAATGCTAGTGAACACATTTTATCGTTATTGGTTTGAAATATCTGTGAAGTCCACACACAATATCTGCCCATGGATTGGGCTAACTCACCCATATACCTTTATTACCTGATATCAGAGGAAGAGAGAGCATTATGTGGCTGATATTGGTCTGGAGACAGCCTTGGACAGTACTATGAGTTAAGCAATATAGTTTGCAGACCATTAGATTTGCTGGTTACAGCTATTACAGTGTTACACTTGACTGCAACAAACTTACCATAGACAATCAATGTATACAACTCTACTGCAATGGTTTTGACAACACAATCCTGCTGAACAACATTTTACTTACTGTTTTTGGTATTGCTAATGCTTTATTGAAATACAGTTCTTATTGTTCATTTATTGCACTACAGCTCTACAGTTCTAATTGCCTATTTATTGCACTACAGTTTTTCTTGTGTTTACTTTATTGCAGTAAATGCTTTACTCTTTCTTGCTTATTGCACTATAACTGGCATGCTAAATCTGTACTTACCATGCTCATGGCACAACCTGGACAGGCACCTGGCATGGAACAGTTTTACAGGCATTCAGCTTACATTTTGGTTAGACAGAGCAAGACATACTCACATACTTGGGAAGCATTCCCAGCTTGTCCAGGGTTCCCCTCTTCCTCTTTTTCAGGTCATCAAAATGGTGATGACACCGCTCACCAGTGCAGGGGATACCAGTAACACTGGTGAGGTCCCTGGCCAAACTGTCCCAAGCCTTCACCTTACACTATGAGCCCTGGAATCCACCCTGCATCAGCCGGGGTTCATGGTTTTTAATAAGGAGCCTGACCATGACCCTAGACTCCCGAATGCCCCACAACTGCACCCAGAAGTGCGCACCTTTGCCAACACCACCAGCCATACCAACAGTTGCTTGAACTTCAATGACTGTTGCAGAATTCCCACCTATTGGGCTTAATATAGGCTGTTTTCCTGCCCTTACACATCATTCAGCAACATTCAAAAAAGTGCTGCATCACTTAGCAGTGCACAAACCAGCTAAGTGAAGCCAAGTAGCCTGAAAACTCACAGAACCCTAGTTTTAACGAGGCTTAGCACAGTGCAAACATTGGTAGCTGTTAGCACATTTATGCACTGCTTAACATGAATGAGCAGTGCTTAGCAGACCACAGCAGTGCCACAATTCACAATACTGTAATGAAATTAACCAAAAATAGTACATTCATTTCCAGACATAGTCTGCCTGTTATGGGCTCGAACACAGGAGCTACTACACATAAGACCGTAATTCTACCCATGTAGCTAGTTGGATGTTATAAAAACTAGTATGCTTTTACATATACTACTAGACTACCTGTTAGCTTTCCTGAGCGTCACGCCACTCCATAAATAAATAATTAATTACATCCAGTTTCTATTTTTAGATGTTTGACAGGTGTCTGCCATGTATGTATGGGTTCCACTCAGCTCTGCAATGCTCCATGCCACACAAACATAAATGAAAAATAAATACATTTAATAGTGATAATTAATTACATCCGGTTTCTATTTTTAGATGTCTGCCAGGTGTCAGCTGTCTATATGTGAGCACAGCTTGGCATTGCTGCGCTCCATGCTGCACCACGCAAACATGCAGTAAAAAAAATATTAAAAAAAAAACACATCATAAAATGACTTATTAGACAGATGACACACTTCATAACATTACAACAGTGGTGGGGAGCATTACAGGGAGCCTCACACTCATCTGCAGCCATGGGTAGCCACTACACATCTCCACACTGATTCATTATCTATGTTCCTTGGCTCTTCTTCAGCAGTACATCATCATCAATATGCATGGCACGCTGCTGAGGGGGAACCATGGACATGTACATGGATACATTCCATGTAGGCTCTACACTGTGCCTACACAGATATTATTAAATCCTGAGGATGTTATTCAGCTCTTTCAGTGACAATTCATAATTAATAGCTGACCTTTACTGCCTGACCTCCTGTCCCTTGTTCCTCTTAAAGAGCATCCCTCTACTATATCTACTCCCTGAAATGGATAGGATAACTTGAGAAGTTTGCATTAGTTTCTTACCTTTACCTTAATCTCTTTTATATCAAAAAATACTACTACTAAACCTCAGGTTATTCATCATTCAACCAACTTGTAATGCACTAGTAAAATCTTCCTCAGTCACAATATCACTATCTAATCCCTTGCGGAATCTTCATTTACTTGTTTTTGGGTCCTATGATCACCTTTCTCAACTTTCTGTCTGCATCTCTTAAGTGCAAGTTCCTAAGTACAGAGTGACTGTTACTAAGACCGTGATGTATTTCATAACTGTTGTACTAATACAGTAATGAACCTTCACCCAAATGCTCTATAGAAACCGCACACCTCTGACATAAATGGATACTTAGACTGTTGTGTAGTTTCTCTACAGGAAGCTCTGCAAATACAATGATATTTAGTCATCTAGTGAGAAGAGTTCTACAACTTCATGCAAGAGCTTCTGCAAAGTAACAATGTGAATTTTCTACAAGTCTATGTAGGAATATCTGTAAAATAAAGGGTGCAAAGACTACCTACCCTCTGTGATATAAATGTACATTTGTATATACAATACTTTATAATGTAAATGCCTATTTAGCATATCAATGTAGTGGAGCTTTTCTAGATAGCAAAATGGATATAAATAAAATAAAATAAAATAAAACAAATGCAAATTCTTTCTAATTACCACTCTATGAGCATAATGTATGGATAGTGATGTTACCATTTGATACTATGAGTTTTTTTCTTTCATAATGAGGTATAATAACTGAATGTGCTAAAGTCTGCTTGCATTAGGATAAATGCTATAAGTTTAATAGCATGACACTTCTCCTCTTCAAGGAACTGCATTCATTGAATATGCTGTCCTTAAGTGTCAGTACAGCTTGCCAGCATCGGGACTATCTAATTACAGAAGCACATTCTATTTTTACATTTCTAGCTGCATCAATTTACTTAAACTGGCAGACATGGATACTGGGTGTTGGTGTTGCTTGTTCAGAGTACATTAAATGGATCCCTGCTCACCCAGAGATAAGACTGCAGTGACAATAATTACTGAGTAGACATAACTAACAGTTAGGTTCCTAGTAACATAAAACTTACATTCATTATACAGCCTCCCAGTTCCATTCTTGTAAACACCTGCTAATTATACTGGCCTCATTTTCTGTAACAGTTTCCCAGTCCACAAGCAGGGGAGTAGGTGTTCAGTTAGGTAGGTTTATCTGACAGGCATGCCAAAAGTAGGTTTAAGCATGCAAGGAGGAACTGAATAAAGCTACAGCAGTGTTATAACAGTTACTTTCTTTCAAGTCAAAGTGAGACCAGCAGGAGTTTGAAAATAGCCAAATCCATGCCAACTCTGCCCGTACACTAATACAGAAACAAGCACACACATCTATATGTTATTCATTCCCTTCTCCAAGTTCCACCCTTGGACTTGTACCTCAAAACCCCACCTGCCAATCAAACTCATTCTCCATGTGCACACACACAGACGTATGTGCGCACACACACACACACACACACACACACACACACACACACACACACACCCACAGACACACGCACACACGCACACACACACACACACACACAGACACACAGACACACATGCATACACATGCATATACACGCACACACGCGCACACACCCACAAACCCACACACATGTGCATGTGCTGAGCTGGCTGTTTTTGTTCACATACCGAGAGGAGGAATTAGTGAATTACTGCTTTGGTGTACTGCACTATACATCTTATGAGACAAACCATTTACTAAACAAGTGTTATGATGCATATGGTCTTAAAATTCAAATCAACAGCAGTACAAAGGTCATAAGGGACAATGTCTTGATCATAACTCTCAACTTCTTCTCTCAAGAATTCTCAACAGAGCCAAATATAATATCAGGGACAATTTTTAAATATTATTCTAATTCACTTAAAAAGTTAATAGAATAGCAGATTTTGCATCTACATGTATTTTCTGAACAATACGAAGAATGCAATTCTAATGTCCGGCATTACTGTCTAACTGTAATCCTCAGTGATTTACAAGGGATGCAAAGAGTTTATAAGAGACGGAGAAAAATATGAGGCAAAATCAGGGGCACTCAGCAAAATTCTACACAGTTGAGAGGTATGACCTAGATGTGCCACTGCCTGCGAGCACAAGACTGCCAGGTCATTACACTATTATAGGTGGTGGAGTATTCTAGCGTCCTACAGTTCTCAATACATTAATATTGTGTTATAATGTAACTGAGGGAAAAAAAATAAAATGTATAAGAGAAGGGTGGTAAACATCATACAGAAGAAAATGCAGAAAGATGTAAATGAAATGAAGAGAAATTCAATGAGAAAACTGAAAAGTTTTCATGTGACCCTGGGCATATTAGAACCACCAGAACTTGGTTATTTGTATGGTTCTAAATGTGTGAAGGTTAATGAAACAGGGAAAAGCTATAACAAAAGCACTGTAATAAAGATCTGATCCTAGGTGTGGTCAGCAGTGTACATACCTTTATTTGATATGTAAGAGAACTCCTTTCAGACATAATAATTTTCAAAGGGTTCATCCAGACTGAAATGCTGGTTTTCTAATTGGAGTTTCTATGGATACATAAAAAAAGGTTGCAATGTTCCTTCTGTCTGGCTGGCTACTCCTGTTCAAACCTTCTAGGTTACCTGCTGTTCACCATGTTAACAATATCCCCTACAGAGATTAAAATTTCGCAATGTCGCAATTGTGAAATGTGACTTGCAAAGCTTTATGTAGTGCAGACTGAGACAAAATGTAAGCAATCCCCGTTTTTCAGAAAACACACACAGTGGTAGAATGCCTTGTACACAAGAATAATTTTTTCATTCTGTTTTCTTTTTTTGGAACAGGAAAAGTGAAAAGACAAAACACATACACACCAAATGGTCAGCTTTCAATTCTCATCTCAAATACAGAGGAAAATAAAAAAAAAAACATTTAACTGGTGCACTGAAATGTCATACAGAACTACAAAACAAAACATATGAGCCTACTTAAAACAGGAGAGGAGAGGTGGGAAGGAAGTAAAAGAAAAAAGAATACCTGGGATCTAATACATGAAGACAGATTTAAAAATAAAATAAACAGCAGATTATAATCCTCAGATCAAATTTCTAGTGCAGTGCTTCCCAAAATACATTCTTTTTATGAACCTTTGTACTTTCTTCATTTAAATGAAATCTGTCGAGCACTCAAGCTTACTGTCTACATCTACAATATAAATGATAATTAACAACAGTCTGTCACAAATAGTAACAACTTGTCATTTCTTCACAGCAGCTCGATTCTGATCTTCGAGAATGTCTAAATAAAACCCATATTTTTACTATTTACAATAAAGCGTCTATATTTGACATGTTATTCTCAGAACAAGTAGCTATATACACTATACGCTGTGTGTTGCAATTTCCATATTTACAATGTATGACTGATTTTAAAACATTATTCAATTTAATTTTTACACTTTCATTAATGTATCTGCATTGTTTGCAATTTCCACATTTAGTAGTACCCTTCTTCTTTACAATGTGTGTCTCTACCTTACTTTGCTCCAAAATTCTCTTCAAATTATTACCAGTCTTATATACAGTGATGGGATACATTCCGACTATATGCCCAATGGAACTTGAACAAGAAATTAGATCCCAATGTTTCCGGAGAATTTCTTTAACTAAATTAGTATACGGATTGAACATAATAACACAAACCCTACTAGTCCTATCATCCTCAAGTCTAGAGGTACCAATACGTGTAACTCCCAAAAGTGGTACATATTTCAGTCCCCATTGTGTCTTGACATAACTAGTCACATCATCCAACATACGAACAGGATAATCTCTATCCTTAAATAATTTGTATACTACTTCCAGTTCTTCTATCATGGTGTCTCTTGTGGATGACATTAAGAACCAAATTCCCTATATTGGCTCATATCATAGGGATACCTAAAATCCATAAGTGTTTAAATAATCCGCCCTTTAGACCTATTATTTCGGGGTCAAAATCCAAAACATTCAAATTAGGTGTCACCATAGATGAATGGACAAAACTTGTATATGATAAGGTGTCCCATCTTGTGAAAGACTCTTGGGACTTTTTGAGCAAATTAACCACTGCGGACTTAACATTCTTACAAGATCTTTTTTCTTGTATACCGGGACCCACTGGTTTAGAATATTTTTTCAACAGTTTGACCAAGTACTCAGGACTTAGTTGGGACAAAATCAACCTCATCATTGACATGATGGGTTTGGTTTTAGATCACAACTATATCTTCCATCAAGGAGAGTACTTCAGACAGACCCGGGGAGTAGCAAAGGGGGCGTCTTGTGCCCCAGTGTTTGCTAACTTGGTCATGTTAGAGTGGGAAAACAAGTTTGTGTTTACAAGTGAATTCAATCAATATATTAAATTATACACGAGATACCTGGATGATTTATTTATTATTTGGAAGGGTCCAATGGATATGATCCCCCTTTTTATAGATTATTTAAATCACACGACAGATTTTTTGAAATTTACCCATCATGTGGATAAGACAGGTATAGCATATCTAGACACTTGGATAAGCAATACTGGAACAGGTTTTGCGTCTAAGATATATAGGAAACCGACCTTTTCTAACGATTACATACGATAGGGAAGCTGTCACCCCCCTCACATTTTCAGGAATGTAGTCAAAGGTCAATGCATACGTGTAGCACGTATGTCATCCACAAGAGACACCATGATAGAAGAACTGGAAGTAGTATACAAATTATTTAAGGATAGAGATTATCCTGTTCGTATGTTGGATGATGTGACTAGTTATGTCAAGACACAATGGGGACTGAAATATGTACCACTTTTGGGAGTTATTGGTACCTCTAGACTTGAGGATGATAGGACTAGTAGGGTTTGTGTTATTATGTTCAATCCGTATACTAATTTAGTTAAAGAAATTCTCCGGAAACATTGGGATCTAATTTCTTGTTCAAGTTCCATTGGGCATATAGTCGGAATGTATCCCATCACTGTATATAAGACTGGTAATAATTTGAAGAGAATTTTGGAGCAAAGTAAGGTAGAGACACACATTGTAAAGAAGAAGGGTACTACTAAATGTCAAACAATGCAGATACATTAATGAAAGTGTAAAAATTAAATTGAATAATGTTTTAAAATCAGTCATACATTGTAAATATGGAAATTGCAACACACAGTGTATAGTGTATATAGCTACTTGTTCCAAATGCCCGGCCTGTTATATAGGCAAAACTGAAAGGAAGTTCAGAACACGCATATATGAACATATGTATAGGATTCAGAAACATGATACTAAAAATGTTATTCTCAGAAGACATACTTTTTGGGTAGCCAATTTAAAGTAGTATTAAGACACTAGAAAGCAAATGTAAAACTAAGGAATCTTTACAGGTCGTGTATAATTCTCTAGTTCTTTGCTGTAGAAAATCTTTCCCACTTCCAAAATGTATTTCCATAGGAAGTCAGCACCAGCCCAGGAACTCTAGTCCCACAAACACACAAAGGATTATCGAGATTCACCTTCACATTCATCTCATACAAATATAATATAATAATGGCAACAGTGCTCTACTAATTTCCCTTCTTTCTCCCCATCTCCTTTTTGTTCTTTTAAGCCTCTAGGAAGGAATTTGATAATGTCTTTAGTTTTAACAGGTATTAATTCTATGTATCCTGATAGCCCAAAAAGCAATGCTGTGGATGCTACATATAGTCTACAAGCCATGCTCCTATTTAAAATGTGCTTATTTTCAGTGGGTTGGCCAGTATTTATTATCTCTTATGGGCCCAGGATTGCTAACATCCCATATTCATGCATGGATACTACAAGGGAGGAGTGGGTTTGACAGCCACCACTGCTGCTATTTGAGGTGAGGTTGAGCTTAATTAGTCTAGCACTAAATCCCCACACATGCCCAAGAAGCATACACCTGAAGGATATGTAATGGGTATGGTGCAGAATTAATGCCCTCCTCTATGAGCAGCACAATCCTGCAAACATCCCTGCCTTCACTGAACAGGCAGTATCACATTTCCTTGGTCTCCAGTGTTCATAGGTTTATAGGAAAGTAATTGGCTAACTGCCCTTGTGGGCCATTTAAAACATAGCAATTTCTCTCAAAGGTGAGAATCAAATTCTGTACCTTAAGTATAGTGCTTGTCTTTAAGAGAGCTAAAGCTACTGGGTATTGGGTGTCATGTGACTCTGCCATCAACTCTACTCTAAAGTTATGTTTCTTGATGAGCGTGCCACTTTTCCAATGCATTTTACTTGATCATCTTGAAAATATGAACTTTATTTGTATACATGCAGTATACAATGGCAGAACCGGACTTACTGGGCACCAAAAGATGCTTTTTTGCATTCTTCCAAATATGGCCTGTTCAAGTTGCTTCTCCATTTACCACAATGCATGATCTCTAGTTGCATGCAATGAAAACTAGTCTCAGTTCCTAACTTCATATTAATATACGTTTTTTTGCATTCACAAAACCACCAATTCATCACAAACCTTTTTTCATCATTTGGCTCAATATGTATTCAGTACCACAACCTTTATAACATACTTCCATAATACAGACTGGCTAAGCAAAGAACTTAAATCACTGCAGAAACTTCATAATGAAGCCTGGCAAAGCTGGAAATAAGACCCATCAACATTAACTACAAAATATTTCACCACTCTGAGGAAAATCAGTAAACAGGCAACTTGAAGGCAAAAAGCCATGTAGTCACCATGCAGACAAACCTTCATCATACACTCACCCCCAAAAACTTCTGCCAAGATGTAGGTGACATAACATGAAACAATGGAAGGGCATATGTACTGCTCCCAAATATGCATCACAATCCAGAAGTTTTAGGATTTTTTCCTTGAAAGTGTTTGCATAGGTATTTTTATACCCCAAGCAGACTCCAAATAAGTTTTCCTCAGGTAGGTGGCAACAGTTGGAGGTATGGTAGGGAAGAAAGATGTAACCAGGAACATATATTTTGGGAATGTAATGAGTTGGTAGACTTTAAAAAATCCATACAGAGTACTATGTCAGATATATTGGGTGTGCAGATGGGTGTGACTGAGGAGATGATTTATTGAGCTGGGATCCTGGATATGAATTGCCTACACATAATATAGCCTTTGTAAATTAAATTCTGGTGGCTGCCAAAAAAGCAATTACTAGAAAATGGAAATCAAAGTCTAAACCAACTGTATTTAAAGTAGTGAATTTTGTAACAGAGATAAAAGAACGGGAGGTGGGATTTTAGAAAAGGGAAGGAGCAAATTACATATAAATAAATGGAAATTGTGAGAATAATACATGCAGAATGTTTTGGAGGAGGAATGAAAGTTAAGGGAAGGCAGGAATTAATCAATGTTTGTAATGGATTGATGAGAATTATACAAAATAATATGTGATGGATAACTTCTGTAGCTGTGCACATTTTAACATGGTTTGTTTTCTTTTATATAAATGTATGTTTGCATATGTCTTAAAGTGATATTTCAATAATGGTATAAAAAATAAATAAATGACATAACAGGTAGGGCCCCCTCCCAAGTAAACCTCTACCCGGGGCTACATACTTTACCAATCCACTATTCTCTCTCTCCAGCAGGCTTCCTCAATGAATTCTGCAACCTGCCTTCACCTCCATCAAAACACCAGTCTATCTCCACATAGAAGCAAGCCACCCAAATATATATACCATACCTTTACTTCAGCAGAATATTAACTAAACAGATTGCCCCACTGATGGAGAGAATACAACTTGATGCTCCTACTGGCACAGACAATCTGCCCAAACACTACAACAAAGAACTCTTACTCACGCCTCTAGCCCACATATACAACCGTTGCCTAACAACAAACACAATTCTAAAACTGCCTACATTAGACCTGTGCCAACAATTCCAAAACCAATCAGAATCAGTCATTTCAAACCAATCTCAATACTACCAATACCAGTCAGAAGATTCTAGAAAAACGTATAAGTGAGGAACTCAATGCCTACCTCCAAAGATATTGTGTACTCTCTCATAAACAGCATAGCTTTTGGCCCAGGAGAGGTAATCTGACTGCTCTATGAAGCCTAACCAACCACATTCTCTGCAACTTGTATAAAGGAAACCTAACAGGTGTAAGCCTCAATAATTAAACTGCAGCCTTTGACATAGTGTACAACTCTATCCTTCTAACTTACCTACTAGACATTGGAAACAGTCCACAGATCACACAATGGTTTCAAGAATTTCTCACCTATAGAACCTTCCACGTAAAAACTGACTGTTCCTTCTCTCAACTTGCCCACACATACTCCAGTTTCCCCCAAGGCTCTATACTGGTTCCTCTGCTCTTCATTTTCATAAACAAACTTTCATTTGATCTATATCAGTTCCAACTTCTACTATACACTGATGACATGATGATTTACAGATTTAGTCCAAATTACCTGACATACAAAAGCAACTATAGTTAGACCTTCTGCATCTAAAGATTTGGATTAAAATGAAACATCTTTTACTGAATCACAAAACATGGGATCTTAGACAATAAGAGGAAAAAAACAGCAATGTGGCCTAAAACACAAAACATCAGTGGTTGTGCCAGTAATGCCACAGAAAGTATAACATCCTTTGGGATCTTGCTTGACCAATCCCTCATCTTTAAGGAACATACTGAAAAACCTAGGGCCAAGATAATTTCTGGGCAAAAAAAATATGTCGATTTCTCTTTCTCTCTGCTACAGCTGCCTATTTGCCCAACTGGAATATGGTTTACCACTTTTGACCACAGCTTCGTATAAAAATTCAGCCATATTTCAATCATTCTGTAACAAAATCTGCTGCTTCAGCACTAACTCTCCACATGTGGGATATCACAATGTTGCTCTAGAAAAAATTAAATGGCTACTTGTAAAAGGCAGATCAAGCCTCCTCTTAGGTTCCTGAATTTTTAGGTTACTTAACCAAAATGCCCGATCGCGTTCACCACGAAACTGATCACAAGCAACCCACACTACAGCCTCAGAAACCATTCCAAACAGGGCATTTAAAACACCCACCTCTAAACATCATTGCATTTACCGCAGCTTCTCAGTTCTAACCTTCAAGCTATGGCAGTCCCTACCTGAACATATAACAGAAATGTCAAAATACTCAAAATCTAATGCCAATGCAAACTGTGCAATAGGAATTTATGTCACATAACTAATCAAATCTTCTACTGAGTTTATTCATTAACCTTTACAAATTACACATATATAACCATCATTAACACACACTATAGCAAACATGTAAACATGTACATAACTCTTAAAACCTCTACTAACCTATTTCCCTTACTAACACTGGACTCTCCTATCCTTTTCTGACACTGCTCTTCTCTTTCTCAGTTATATCACATATTTTTGGTAAAATATGTTGCTTTCATGGTAGGTTTATGTGTAACACAGTAGAACTCATTGCTGTTTCACTGGTTATCTTGAATTTGTAATGTATTTTCTGTTTGTCTTGTACTATTTGTTCTCTGTTGTAATGTTCATTAAAACCTGCCCAGCATCCTAGTGGTCATGTCGGATTAATACTCTACCCTGGTAAATAAATGAAAATAAAATAAGTAAAATGAAATAATTTCTTATGTATTTCCTAGGTGTGGTGCACTATCTTTCTAAATTAATTTTCAACTGAAGTGCTATAAACAAAATCCTACTGTTAAAACTACAAAGAGCAATTGCCCTAAACTCCCCAATCAAATGCCAGCCTTAATTATTCAAACCACATAACCTATCACTGTGTAAATCAGAACTAGCATTTCTTAGAACTTCCTGACTTCATCATTATTTTATTTATTTATTTTATTTTATTTATTTTATTTTGCATTTGTTGACCGGGCTAGTCTAGCTGGATATATTTCCATTTTCAGTAGAGGCCCGGGGAGAAAAGCTCCACACAAAATAGACACAAAAAAGAAAATCATACAATGAAAAAGAAATATCAACAGTAAAAAAACAGCAATATCAAAATAAAAAAAAAAATTAATTAAGAAAATATATAAAAATTATAACTTGTATAAGTATCAAAAATTCATGTTGAAGGATGAGATGACAGTGTGAAATACAGGTTAATAAGTCATTGTACAAAGAGAGTTAGAGGTTAGCAGAGGAGATAATATCAAAGAAAGAGAGCAATATAAATATAAGAGGGTATAAATGGAAGCAATCTAAGAGAGGAATATGAACAGTAAAAGCAGAAAAGACCTACTGGATATAAGCCAAAGAGAGGAAAAGGATAAAAGGGTTTGAAAATAGCAATAAAAAATTGATAGAGTGGAGGAAAATCGAGGAGGAGGAAGATAACAGATGTAGGTAGAAAGATTAGTCAGGTTTAATACAGGAACAGAGCCAATGACTTTGGAAGTAATTCTTAATTTCTTGTTTGAAGAGAGGTAAAGATGTGATTAGTGTGATTTCACTGGGTAGCAGATTCCAGCTCCTTCCAATTGTATTAGAGAAAAGAGAGTCACCGGCTGAGTTATTGGACTTTGTAAGGCAGGCCTTGAGTTTCTTAGAAGATCAAAGGGAGTTGAGATTATTATAAGGGATTAAAAGTTTTGAAAGAATATGGGTGTTATTGGGCTGGTTGAGTAATTTATGAGCAATGTTGAGTTGGGGGATTAGCAAAAGGTTTTGAAATTCCACCCATCCTAGTTGCATCAGGTTCACACAGTGGTGTGTTCTGAAAGAGTTGCCAGTGGCAAATCTGGCAATGTTGTTATAAGATGTGGCCAGTTTGTTAAGGTTGGCTTTCCTAAGGTTGGTGAAAATAGGAGAAGCATAAAGAAGTGTAGACATAAGATGGGAGTGGGCAATTTTGGCTCTGGCAGAAGCAGTTAGGAAGGGTTTAATTCTATATAAGGATCCAATTTTTTTGTTTACTATTTTAATAGTGTTGTTAATGTGTTGATCAAAAGAGAGATTATTATCAATAGTTATTCCTAATAGTTTTGTTGTTGGTTCAGGTGAAATGACAGTAGCATTGTTTGATGAAATGGTGAAATCAAGGGGTGGGGACCGAGAGGTGGGGGTGAAAAGGAGAAGTTTAGTTTTTTTGGCGTTAAGAAGAAGGTAGCGTTTAGAAAACCATGTTTCAACAGTGTTGAAGATGTTTTGAGTAAGTGAAAAGAGTTCTGAAGAAGAAGATGCTGAGCAAATCAGGGTAGAGTCATCAGCATATTGTATGACGGTTGCTTGAGGAATTGCTAGATGTAGGTCATTGATGAATAGGGTGAAAAGAAGAGGTCCGAGAATGGAGCCCTGAGGGACACCAATGGTTACAGGTAATTGAGAGGAAGTTTGGTTTCCCCAAAGAACTGCTTGTTGTCTATTGCTAAGATAAGATGTAAACCATTTAATGGCAAGATTGTCAAAGGAGAGGGATGTGAGTATATTGATTAATATAGAGTGGTTAACCATGTCGAATGCTTTAGAGAGATCAATAAAGAGTGCAGAAGAGAGAAGGTTATTGTTGCGGTTCCTATTGATGGTGTCTACAAAGGATAGAAGAGCAGTGGTAGTACTGTGATTGGGTCTAAAGCCATGTTGACAGTTGGCTATTAAGTTATGTAAGGAGAGATGGTGTAGAAGTTGCTGGTGTATACATTTTTCCATAATTTTTGCTAATGGAGAAAGGAGTGCAATTAGTCTATAGTTGGAATAGTCAATAGAGTTTCCACCTTTGTGTAAAGGGATAATGTAGGACACTTTCCAGATATCTGGGATGGTTCCCTCTTGGATTGTCCTGTTTATGAGAATGGAAATAGGATATGCAATTACTTTTGCAGCCTTTTGGAGAAAAAGAGAAGGGAGCTTATCAGCAGAGGGGGTACACGACTTGAGTTTATGGATAAGTTTGTAGATGAAAGAGGTTGAGATAGGTTGTAGTTTAAAGTTAGGGGAAGAATCAGCTAGGATATTTGGGGAGTATGAGTTTTTGGTGTTCATTTGTCTAGTTAGGGATTGAATAGTGTCAGTAAAGAATAAGTTGAAAGCATTAGCAGTTAGGTGGGGGGTGTCTGGGTCCACGTTAAGAGGGCTAGGTGTTTTAGCTGTTCCTGGGGACAGGAGTCTATTTACTGTGGACCAGAAGTACTTGGGATTGTTATGATGAGTCTGTTGAAGTTTGCAGTAGAAGTTCTTTTTGTCTGCAATTATTGCTTTTTTAGTAAGGTTTCTAAGCTGGCGGAAGTGAAGCAGATCAGGATTATTTCTATAACATCTCCATTTAGTCCAGACTTTATTTCTGGAGAGAATTAGATTTTTGGTTTCTCTTGAGAGCCATGGGGCTATACTGGACTTCATTCTAATGGTTTGCTCATGAGCATGTCTATTAAGTATGGAAAAGAAAGTAGTGTTAAAGTATGATACTGCATTTTCAAGAGGAAGTAATTTTAAGGGATTCCAGTTGCATTCGCTGAGTTCCTTTTGAAATAAGTCTACGTTAAACTGTTTCATGGAACGTATTATTCTAGTATTAGGGAGGTTTGTAAAGTCAGTCTTTTCTCTTGCTATATAGGTCAAAGAGTAGTCACTGACATCACCTGGCAGGGTTCCTACTTTGTACGTATGTTTGATTTTGTTTATCAGTATCCAGTCTAGAACACTTTCTTTATTATTAGGCTTATTGATTCTTGTAGTTGAGGTGATGGTTTGGGTGAAGCCATGGAGGTTCATATGGGAAGTAGGATTTTCAGCATTTATACTGTTCCAGTCAATATTAAAGTCGCCTAGAATTATAGTTTCTTGGGGGTGAGTTGTAGATACCCAGCTAAGAAAGGCTTCTAAAATGGGTATGTTATTACCTGGGGGTAGGTACATACAGATAATGTTAAGGAATTTCTTGGTGTTCAAGTGAATTTTGATTATAATGGCTTCTACTTTGCTATCCTGGGTTGGGTCTGCTGTTGGGGTGGAGATATTTAGTTGATTATTAAAAAGAATTGCTACTCCACCACCTTTACGTTTAGTGCAGTCAAGTCTAACAATATTATAGCCTTGGGGTATAATTCTGTATCTTTAGTGTCAGGCTTTAGCCAGGTCTCTGAGAGGCAGAGAATGTCAAAAGAATAGATATCTAGGAGAGCATGAAGATGGGGTACTTTATTGTTTATACTTTGAATGTTAAGATGTCCTATTAGAAGAGTATTGTTGATTTTAGTTTTAGAAGTTAGAGGTGAAGGGTAAATATGGCCAGGGTTAGGGTGGATGTCTCCATCTTGTAAGGTGTGGTTCTTTGGTTTGGTTATTATGTTGCTGTTTAAGTAGGTTCTTAGTTTCAGTTTTCTTTCTGTGGATAGGACATGATTAATGTGAGAGAGTATGTGGTATTTAGGTAGAATGTAGTTGGGGGTAGAGGTACTGTTGGAGTATGACATGAAAGAAATGTACAAACAAGGTAGAGTTTGCTTATGTGGGAAGGTAGGCTGGCCATAGAGAGGGTTTTCAAAGAAGGTTAGAAGGTAGACTGAGAATAGTGTAGGTAAGAGTAAGACAGAAAGTGTGAGCATAGTTAGGAAAAAGGGAGCCATTATTAGAGAGGAGATAAAAGTAGATAAAATAAAGAAATTATGTTAAAGGAAAGGTATAAAGAAGTGGAATAGGAAGGTGGGAAGATAATTGACAAGAGGAGTTATAAGTGAGAGAGGCAGGAAATAAGGATGTTAGGCTAACAAAGGTAGAAAAGAGGTTAGAATAGTGAGGTAAGATGTGGAATTAATAAAGAGTAATAAAAGTAAAATATGTGTAAGATTAAAATTAAGAGGGGATAATAAAGAGGTAGGGAGAAATAAAGATGGAGAGGGAGGAGATGAGGGGTGTGGTTAACAAAGAGTGGGAAAGAGAGGGATCTATGTATAGGATAAGGGGGGTGGTGGGTGTGTTTAAGGAGGTATAAACCTAGGACCCCTGGGGTGGGTGGGAATTGGGGGTAGGGAGGGGAGCGGAGTGAGCCCGTAGGGCGAACGGAGTGGGAAGAAACCACAGCAGAATGGATAAAGAGAGGAAACAATCTGAAATTGAGGTAAGTGAGGTCAGGGAAGTGTATAAAGAAGGAAGAGTTATGAAGAGACCAGGTACGTCTAAGAGGGGATAAGTAAGAAGGGCTAAGGCAATGTTAGGTATGCAGTAGGAGTAGAAAGGAAAGGTGGGAGTATAGAGGGAGTACTAGGGAAGGTTAGAGGGATAGAGCAAAACAATATGAAGAGAGATACAGAGAGAAGGAAAGGATAGTCAAAGGAAGAGTGCAACAAACAGAACAAGCATAACAGGTTTAAAGTAAGAGGTAGGAAGAGAAAGAAGTTAGAGAATTAGAGGTGCGTGAAGACTGCCACCTAGTGGCCAGGGCTTGTATTAATCCTGTAGAGAGATCTCCACAGTAAGACAGAAAATAGAAACGTAGTAGAGAAAGGAGGGATTCTCAGAGAAAAGGTAGGGGCAATAGTGATATGGATACGAAAGCTGCTCCTTGTAGTCCAATAGGGTAAAGTCGGGAGTTGAAATAAAATTAAGTGAAGGTATAAGTTCTGAATAGCTGGAGAGAGATAACAAAGGATGAAAGAGAATGTTAAAAATTAACAGGAGGTTAAACAGTGCAGTTTTCACAGTATCAAAAACAGGAGTATGCAACATCTGTCTTGGCAAATGTACAGAAGCATACATTCAAATAGTAAAACATTTGCAATAAGAATAATAAAAAAGCAATAATTATAAAGACAAACTCACATCTGTTCTCTATAATACAGATATGGTATATAGCAATCTCTATAATACAGCTATTATATATAGCAATCAATGTAACAATAAACAGTGAGAGTAACGGTTAAAACCATATCCTTTCCTTAAAGTATATCAACTGCAGGTAAAACATTGCAGACAGAATGACCAAACAATCATTCAAGACAGTTAACCTTTCTTATAAGAAGATGCAGGCTAAGCAGCGATAAAGGATGGAGAGGCTCTATTACAGTACTATATAAAAGAGAAAGTAATGCAGCACTTTATCAGAAGTTTAACACTGTTACAGCGTAAGGGAATTAAAGAAGCTAGCGTTAAAGTCACGATGCTACTATATCATGACCAAGGGCTGCAATCTGGCGTCCATAGAGGCAAGAGATTAAAAATATACCTTCTAATTAGTTAGAAGTGCAAGAAAAACAGGGTCTAATTTCTATAATGCGAGCTACGGAAATAACTCACATGCAATTAACTAAATTATACTCACAAGGGAGTTTACATATCTAACTCTCAAACAACCTGGTAGATACAAATATTAATATAAAAAGGGTAGGATTACTTTAGAAGTTACTATAAATATCCCTTCCATGCAGAGAGTGTAGTAAAATAAGAACTAAAAATAGTCAGGAGTGCCAGAAAACAGGGGCTGGTTTCGATAATGTGAGCTACGGAAGTTACCCACATGCAACTAACTAAATTATACTCACAAGGGAATTTACATAACTAACTCTCAAGCAACCAGATAGATGCAAAAATTAATATGAAAAGGATATGAGTACTTAGAAGTTACTAAGGATATCGATCCATGCAGAGTATGTAGTAAAATAAAGATAGAAAGTTTTGTGACGGCTATAGCAAAAACTACAGCTATGGAGATAGCTCCGAGATCCAAGGAAACAGACATAGGTAATTAGGGGCTTATGCGAAAGAGTAACTGAACACTAAATTAGCTAGTAACAGCGCCGATAAAGTAGCGTACACAATAACACAGTTTAGTTGAAAAGGCAAGGCAAATAAACCTGAAATCTGAAACAGACAGGGTTAAATTAGGGGCTTATGCGTATAACTAACTAAACGCTAAATTAACTAGAAACAGCGTCAATAAAGCAGCGCACATAATAACACAGTTAGTTAAAAAGACAAAGCAAATGGACCAGAAATCTGAAACAGACAGAGTTAGTAAGGGGCTTATGCGTATGAGTAATTAAACGCTAAATTAACTAGAAACAGCGCCAATAACGCAGCACACACAGTAACACAGTTTAGTTTTAAAAAGATAATGCAAATAAACCTGAAAGTATCAATTTCCAAAAATGTTGCTCAAACAGTAAAAAGCAGCTAACAGACACATGAAAAAGGGAACATACAGGCAATGCAATTAAGTCTTAAAGATACAAGTATCAACTCACACAGAGCTTACATAGCTATTCAGTTGAGGACACCAGGGATTGCACAGCAGCCACGCGAAGATGGGGAAGTAAAGATGGCGCCTCTAGGGAGCTAGTCCCATATAATAGTTCAGGTAAGGATGAGGTAAGCTGGTGGGAGGGGCAAATCATACAAGGGTGAAGCAGAGACCGGAAGACAAGGATAGCGCGGGAAGAAACCACAGCAGAATGGATAAAGAGAGGAAATAATCTGAAATGGAGGTAAGTGAGGTCAGGGAAGTGTATAAAGAAGGAAGAGTTATGAAGAGACCAGGTACATCTAAGAGGGGATAAGTAAGAAGGGCTAAGGCAATGTTAGGTATGCAGTAGGAGTAAAAAGGAAAGGTGGGAGTATAGAGGGAGTACTAGGGAAGGTTAGAGGGATAGAGCAAAACAATATGAAGAGAGATACAGAGAAAAGGAGAGGATAGTCAAAGGAAGAGTGCAACAAACAGAACAATCATAACAGGTTTAAAGTAAGAGGTAGTAAGAGAAAGAAGTTAGAGAATTAGAGGTGCGTGAAGACTGCCATCTAGTGGCCAGGGCTTGTATTAATCCTGTACAGAGATCTCCACAGTAAGAAAATAGAAACGTAGTAGAGAAAGGAGGGATTCTCTGAGAAAAGGTAGGGGCAATAGTGATATGGATATGAACAGTGGAGAACAACAGAGGTTGAAATAAGGGGGGGGGGTATGACTGCTGGCAGATCTGGTAGTTACACAAATACACCTAGAAGGTGTAGAGGGCTAGAATATGCAAGAAATAGTTACAATAGGATAAAAATTACTATGTGACATACAATAGTATATCCAGTGGCTTTAGTCCAAGGGCTATTTGATTATCCAGGTGAGGATATACCAGGCAGGTTAGGAAGATGGGTAAAGCTGCTCCTTGTTGTCCAATAGGGTAAAGTCGGGAGTTGAAATAAAATTCAGTGAAGGTATAAGTTCTGAATAGCTGGAGAGAGATAACAAAGGATGAAAGAGAATGTTAAAAATTAACAGGAGGTTAAACAGTGCAGTTTTCACAGTATCAAAAACAGGAGTATGCAACATCTGTCTTGGCAAATGTACAGAAGCATACATTCAAATAGTAAAACATTTGCAATAAGAATAATAAAAAAGCAATAATTATAAAGACAAACTCACATCTGTTCTCTATAATACAGCTATGGTATATAGCAATCTCTATAATACAGCTATTATATATAGCAATCAATGTAACAATAAACAGTGAGAGTAACGGTTAAAACCATATCCTTTCCTTAAAGTATATCAACTGCAGGTAAAACATTGCAGACAGAATGGCCAAACAATCATTCAAGACAGTTAACCTTTCTTATAAGAAGATGCAGGCTAAGCAGCGATAAAGGATGGAGAGGCTCTATTACAGTACTATATAAAAGAGAAAGTAATGCAGCACTTTATCAGAAGTTTAACACTGTTACAGCGTAAGGGAATTAAAGAAGCTAGCGTTAAAGTCACGATGCTACTATATCATGACCAAGGGCTGCAATACGCGTCCATAGAGGCAAAAGATTAAAAATATACTTTCTAATTAGTTAGAAGTGCAAGAAAAACAGGGTCTAATTTCTATAATGCGAGCTACGGAAATAACTCTCATGCAATTAACTAAATTATACTCACAAGGGAGTTTACATATCTAACTCTCAAACAACCTGGTAGATACAAATATTAATATAAAAAGGGTAGGATTACTTTAGAAGTTACTTTAAATATGCATTCCATGCAGAGAGTGTAGTAAAATAAGGACTAAAAATAGTCAGGAGTGCCAGAAAACAGGTGCTGGTTTCAATAATGTGAGCTTCGGAAGTTACCCACGTGCAACTAATTAAATTATACTCACAAGGGAATTTACATAACTAACTCTCAAGCAACCAGATAGATGCAAAAATTAATATGAAAAGGATATGAGTACTTAGAAGTTACTAAGGATATCCCATCCGTGCAGAGTATGTAGTAAAATAAAGATAGAAAGTTTTGTGACGGCTATAGCAAAAACTACAGCTATGGAGATAGCTCCGAGGTCCAAGGAAACAGACAGCGGTAATTAGGGGCTTATGCGAAAGAGTAACTGAACACTAAATTAGCTAGTAACAGCGCTGGTAAAGCAGCGTACACAATAACGCAGTTTAGTTGAAAAGGCAAGGCAAATAAACCTGAAATCTGAAACAGACAGGGTTAAATTAGGGGCTTATCCGTATAAGTAACTAAATGCTAAATTAACTAGAAACAGCGTCAATAAAGCAGCGCACATAATAACACAGTTAGTTAAAAAGACAAAGCAAATGGACCAGAAATCTGAAACAGACAGAGTTAATAAGGGGCTTATGCGTATGAGTAACTAAACGCTAAATTAACTAGAAACAGCGCCAATAAAGCAACGCACACAGTAACACAGTTTAGTTTAAAACGGAACAGCGCCAATAACGCAGCACACACAGTAACACAGTTTAGTTTTAAAAAGATAATGCAAATAAACCTGAAAGTATCAATTTCCAAAAATGTTGCTCAAACAGTAAAAAGCAGCTAACAGACACATGAAAAGGGGAACATACAGGCAATGCAATTAAATCTTAAAGATACAAGTATCAACTCACACAGAGCTTACATAGCTATTCAGTTGAGGACACCAGGGATTGCACAGCAGCCACGCGAAGATGGGGAAGTAAAGATGGCACCTCTAGGGAGCTAGTCCCATATAATAGTTCAGGTAAGGATGAGGTAAGCTGGTGGGAGGGGCAAATCATACAAGGGTGAAGCAGAGACCGGAAGACAAGGATAGCATGGGAAGAAACCACAGCAGAATGGATAAAGAGAGGAAATAATCTGAAATGGAGGTAAGTGAGGTCAGGGAAGTGTATAAAGAAGGAAGAGTTATGAAGAGACCAGGTACATCTAAGAGGGGATAAGTAAGAAGGGCTAAGGCAATGTTAGGTATGCAGTACGAGTAAAAAGGAAAGGTGGGAGTATAGAGGGAGTACTAGGGAAGGTTAGAGGGATAGAGCAAAACAATATGAAGAGAGATAGAGAGAAGAAGAGGATCGTCAAAGGAAGAGTGCAACAAACAGAACAAGCTTAACAGGTTTAAAGTAAGAGGTAGGAAGAGAAAGAAGTTAGAGAATTAGAGGTGCTTGAAGACTGCCATCTAGTGGCCAGGGCTTGTATTAATCCTGTAGAGAGATCTCCACAGTAAGATAGAAAATAGAAACGTAGTAGAGAAAGGAGGGATTCTAAGAGAGAAGGTAGGGGCAATAGTGATATGGATACGAACAGTGGAGAACAACAGAGGTTGAAATAAGAGGGGGGGGTATGACTGCTGGCAGATCTGGTAGTTACACAAATACACCTAGAAGGTGTAGAGGGCTAGAATATGCAAGAAATAGTTACAATAGGATAAAAATTACTATGTGACATACAATAGTATATCCAGTGGATTTAGTCCAAGGGCTATTTGATTACCCAGGTGAGGATATACCAGGCATTTTAGGTAGATGGGTAAAGCTGCTCCTTGTAGTCCAATAGGGTAAAGTCGGGAGTTGAAATAAAATTAAGTGAAGGTATAAGTTCTGAATAGCTGGAGAGAGATAACAAAAGATGAAAGAGAATGTTAAAAATTAACAGGAGGTTAAACAGTGCAGTTTTCACAGTATCAAAAACAGGAGTATGCAACATCTGTCTTGGCAAATGTACAGAAGCATACATTCAAATAGTAAAACATTTGCAATAAGAATAATAAAAAAGCAATAATTATAAAGACAAACTCACATCTGTTCTCTATAATACAGCTATGGTATATAGCAATCTCTATAATACAGCTATTATATATAGCAATCAATGTAACAATAAACAGTGAGAGTAACGGTTAAAACCATATCCTTTCCTTAAAGTATATCAACTGCAGGTAAAACATTGCAGACAGAATGACCAAACAATCATTCAAGACAGTTAACCTTTCTTATAAGAAGATGCAGGCTAAGCAGCGATAAAGGATGGAGAGGCTCTATTACAGTACTATATAAAAGAGAAAGTAATGCAGCACTTTATCAGAAGTTTAACACTGTTACAGCGTAAGGGAATTAAAGAAGCTAGCGTTAAAGTCACGATGCTACTATATCATGACCAAGGGCTGCAATACGCGTCCATAGAGGCAAGAGATTAAAAATATACCTTCTAATTAATTAGAAGTGCAAGAAAAACAGGGTCTAATTTCTATAATGCGAGCTACGGAAATAACTCACATGCAATTAATTAAATTATACTCACAAGGGAGTTTACATATCTAACTCTCAAACAACCTGGTAGATACAAATATTAATATAAAAAGGGTAGGATTACTTTAGAAGTTACTATAAATATGCCTTCCATGCAGAGAGTGTAGTAAAATAAGGACTAAAAATAGTCAGGAGTGCCAGAAAACAGGGGCTGGTTTCAATAATGTGAGCTATGGAAGTTACCCACGTGCAACTAACTAAATTATACTCACAAGGGAATTTACATAACTAACTCTCAAGCAACCAGATAGATGCAAAAATTAATATGAAAAGGATATGAGTACTTAGAAGTTACTAAGGATATCCCATCCGTGCAGAGTATGTAGTAAAATAAAGATAGAAAGTTTCGTGACGGCTATAGCAAAAACTACAGCTATGGAGATAGCTCAGAGGTCCAAGGAAACAGACAGCGGTAATTAGGGGCTTATGCGAAAGAGTAACTGAACAGTAAATTAGCTAGTAACAGTGCCGGTAAAGCAGCGTACACAATAACGCAGTTTAGTTGAAAAGGCAAGGCAAATAAACCTGAAATCTGAAACAGACAGGGTTAAATTAGGGGCTTATGCGTATAAGTAACTAAACGCTAAATTAACTAGAAAAAGCGTCAATAAAGCAGCGCACATAATAACACAGTGAGTTAAAAAGACAAAGCAAATGGACCAGAAATCTGAAACAGACAGAGTTAATAAGGGGCTTATGCGTATGAGTAACTAAACGCTAAATTAACTAGAAACAGCGCCAATAAAGCAACGCACACAGTAACACAGTTTAGTTTAAAACGGAACAGTGCCAATAACGCAGCACACACAGTAACACAGTTTAGTTTTAAAAAGATAATGCAAATAAACCTGAAAGTATCAATTTCCAAAAATGTTGCTCAAACAGTAAAAAGCAGCTAACAGACACATGAAAAAGGGAACATATAGGCAATGCAATTAAATCTTAAAGATACAAATATCAACTCACACAGAGCTTACATAGCTATTCAGTTGAGGACACCAGGGATTGCACAGCAGCCACGCGAAGATGGGGAAGTAAAGATGGCGCCTCTAGGGAGCTAGTCCCATATAATAGTTCAGGTAAGGATGAGGTAAGCTGGTGGGAGGGGCAAATCATACAAGGGTGAAGCAGAGACCGGAAGACAAGGATAGCATGGGAAGAAACCACAACAGAATGGATAAAGAGTGGAAACAATCTGAAATGGAGGTAAGTGAGGTCAGGGAAGTGTATAAAGAAGGAAGAGTTATGAATAGACCAGGTACATCTAAGAGGGGATAAGTAAGAAGGGCTAAGGCAATGTTAGGTATGCAGTAGGAGTAAAAAGGAAAGGTGGGAGTATAGAGGGAGTACTAGGGAAGGTTAGAGGGATAGAGCAAAACAATATGAAGACAGATACAGAGAGAAGGAGAGGATAGTCAAAGGAAGAGTGCAACAAACAGAACAAGCATAACAGGTTTAAAGTAAGAGGTAGGAAGAGAATGAAGTTAGAGAATTAGAGGTGCGTGAAGACTGCCATCTAGTGGCCAGGGCTTGTATTAATCCTGTAGAGAGATCTCCACAGTAAGATAGAAAATAGAAACGTAGTAGAGAAAGGAGGGATTCTCAGAGAAAAGGTAGGGGGCAATAGTGATATGGATACGAACAGTGGAGAACAACAGAGGTTGAAATAAGGGGGGGGGTATGACTGCTGGAAGATCTGGTAGTTACACAAATACACCTAGAAGGTGTAGAGGGCTAGAATATGCAAGAAATAGTTACAATAGGATAAAAATTACTATGTGACATACAATAGTATATCCAATGGCTTTAGTCCAAGGGCTATTTGATTACCCAGGTGAGGATATACCAGGCAGGTTAGGTAGATGAGTAAAGCTGCTCCTTGTAGTCCAATAGGGTAAAGTCGGGAGTTGAAATAAAATTAAGTGAAGGTTTAAGTTCTGAATAGCTGGAGAGAGATAACAAAAGATGAAAGAGAATGTTAAAAATTAACAGGAGGTTAAACAGTGCAGTTTTCACAGTATCAAAAACAGGAGTATGCAACATCTGTCTTGGCAAATGTACAGAAGCATACATTCAAATAGTAAAACATTTGCAATAAGAATAATAAAAAAGCAATAATTATAAAGACAAACTCACATCTGTTCTCTATAATACAGCTATGGTATATAGCAATCTCTATAATACAGCTATTATATATAGCAATCAATGTAACAATAAACAGTGAGAGTAACGGTTAAAACCATATCCTTTCCTTAAAGTATATCAACTGCAGATAAAACATTGCAGACAGAATTACCAAACAATCATTCAAGACAGTTAACCTTTCTTATAAGAAGATGCAGGCTAAGCAGCGATAAAGGATGGAGAGGCTCTATTACAGTACTATATAAAAGAGAAAGTAATGCAGCACTTTAACACTGTTACAGCCAGGAATCTCCTTTAAGAAGAAGTCCTAGTCCAGTCGCAGGCGTGTGTGTGTGTGTGTGTGTGTGTAAAATGCCCCAGGTGTACATGGTGGTGGGTAGTGAATAAGGCTTGAACCCTGTACCTTGGGCCCAAGTGGCAAGAGCCTGAATTCCCTACCCACCACCATTTGTAAAAATGTTGCAGGATTTTCCCTCATACTTTTTCTGTTCCTCATAAAATCTGTGGTTTCTGCATTTGTGTCCTTGTTGCCAGACAGCTACATGTTCTCTGGTTTTATTCTTGGCTGTCTGGAGTGTTTCTCCCTGGGCCTCTGCTAAAACTTAGCTTTTTTTTTTTTTTTTTTTTTTTCAAAGTCAGACTTTCCTGGTTAACAAAAGTTAAAAAAAATGGACACACTTGTCAGACTTCATATTCTTCAGAAAGTGTATGGTAACAAAAGCTTTTATTCTAGCAATTTTCTAAGTGTACAAGATGGATATTTGAAATGTATCCCTGTGTTTGGGACTGTATCCCCCCCCCCATTATTGGCTTCGTCCAGGTTTTGTGCTAGGGTTGAGAGTTATGGTAAGAACTGAATTCACTGAATTCACTGAATATGTTTGGGGGCTGTATTCACCCAGTATTGGCTTTGTTTAGGTAGTGTTTGGGACTGTATTCCCCCCCCATTATTGGCTTCATCCAGGTTTTGTGCTAGGGTTCAGAGTTATGGTAAGAACTGAATTCGCTGAATATGTTTGAGGGCTGTATTCACCCAGTATTGGCTTTGTTCAGGTATTTATTGGCTTCATCCAGGTTTTTTGCTAATGTTGAGAGCTATGGTAAGAACTGATTTCACTGAATATGTTTGGGGGCTATATTCTCCCATTACTGGCTTTGTCCGGGTGTTATTTGCTAAGAGGTTGAGAGCTATGGTGAGAACTGAATTCACTGAATGTTTGGTGGTTGTAGTAGTCACCCATTACTGGCTTTGTTCAGGTCTTTTGTGCTAAGACGCTGACAGCTGTGCTATGGTGAGAACTGAATTCACTAAATGGTAGCTATTTAAGTTTCAGTCTTCCTCTTTCACAAAACAGTTGATTTGGCGTAGTGGTATGTTGCTCTGACTGTTTTGCACGGGGTCCCCTGGGTTCAAGACGTGGCAGTGAAATGTATGGTGGTAACGCAGCATTTTATTCTAGCAACTTTCAAACATTATACAAGCAATGTTTAAAATGTGTCCCTGGTTTTGGCCTTTTGTCCCCCCAATAAATTTTGGCTTTTCCAGATTTCTTGTGCTGAAAAGTTCAGAGATACAGCTGAGTGTCGGAGTAGATTTTACAAGGAGCTGAGAGCTGCAGGGGAGCAAAAGTTTAGTGCTGCTTGTGTTTAGTCTGCTTGCATTGTTAATAGCACAACAGATAGTGTACTTGCTTTAGATGCTGAAGGCTGTGGGTTCTACACCCACAGTAGGTAAATGCATTGCTGATGCTGTATTGTGTTGTAAAGGGGTGGATGCTGCAGTCTTTTGGCAAAGATACCTAGTAACTATGAACCTGTTAACAGTTTGCTATCCATTCCCTATTGCGGTATTACTAGCTTTTCATTTTTTTATTGCATGCAACAAAAGCAATTTATTCTTCAAGAGTAACAGGCACTTTATTTGTAGATTAAACAATGACATATAAAGTGTTTGCTAGCAGCAACCTCTTTATTAGTTACAAATTTTTTCAATGTGGAATTTACTACTTCAGAGATTGTGTATTTTTTACTGATACTGGTGGACTTGAGTAGACTTTTTATGATGGAAATGTTCTGAATTGGGCAGTTTTGTCATTAGTGGATGCTTTTTGTTTCATTGTTTACTGGAAAAATGTCCAAAACAATAAATTTAAAATGCCCTCTAACAACTGTACTGTATTGTACAAGGACTATAATGTAATACAGTCAGGAAGGTGTATCAAAGAGCATGTGTATGTTATGTTCGAGGGGCCTATGATTTTGTAGACAGCCCAGAGTTAATATTTGCCATTGGCAAAATGTATTTTCTCTGAAAGTGGATTTCAGTGCTGTTTCAATGCATGCGAGTTTCAAGAGCAGAGAAGTTTTAATGTTGGTCTATTTTCATTGTGAGACTGCATTGCTTTAACAGATATGTATTAGGGTTTGTGCTGTAAAATGCAAAATAAAACTTTCAAATGAAATCCTAAATCATCGCAGAAGTAAAGCAGTATGCACATTAGTGTTTATGATAAATGGGGCAAAATAACCAAGGAATGGGACATTGGAATGGCTGCAGGGGGGAGGCTCCATTTGACCATGATTTTGTGAGGGTAGCAAGCTCAGACAGCCCGGTTGAACTATACCTCTCAGTTGTCCATATCTTTGCAGAATGAATAGATATTTGTTGCTTATTTTTGGTTTGTTCTCAAATTTGTGATTTTCTAGCAAATCATTTAGGAATGAAGCCATTAAATGACAGACATTGAGTTTCAGATGTCATAACCTTCAGAAAAATGCATGCTAATGCAAGACTGTCTTTACGTTTATACAAGAGCAACTTTTAGTAGTGTTTGTATGTTCCCCAATATATTTGGCCTTGTTCAGATTTCCTGCATTAAGAGGTTGAGAGGTACGTGCAAATCACTTTGTAGATTAGGAATATCCAAACATCTCAATTGTCCCCAATTCTGGCTCAAAATGTTGCTCTCCTAATAATCCCTCCTCCAAAATGGCAATTTTGGAAGAAAATGTGGAGGGTTTACAATTATATACAACTGTAATGATCACTTATAGATTAACTTTATTTCAGAAATGCATGTGGATGCTCTTATTTTGTTAGCTGCTTCAAGTTTACTGTTAATATTAAAATGGTGTCCCTTTTTGACTGGTATTTTGCATCACATTTTGGTCCGTTTTCATAAAATTGTGGTTTTCTGGCAAATTAGTGGCAAGTCATTAAAGATTGAAGTTAGAAAATAATGGCAGACATTTGAGTTTCAGATTTCATACCCTTCAGAAAACTTGTACTAATGCAAGATCTACCTGTTCTATTTAAGTTATAAGAGCAATATTTAAAAATTGGCCTTATTTTTGGGCTTGTCACACTTCTAGTTCTATGTATGGCTTTGTCCAGATTTCTTGCTCTGAAGTTGAGAGGTATGTGTGTCAGATCCATCACTGTCAGCCAGAGACATTTCAAATTGTGACATACTTATTGCACCCCACTCCCATTGTAGTGGCTCTGGATGTGTCCATGGAAGGCAAGGAACAGTTATGCAGTGTAAATGTGCAGAGTATTCCCCCATCCAAAGTAGATCACAAATATGACCGTGGCTTTTCATCTGTCCTTGATTTTGCAAAATGTTCTGGTTTTCTATCAGATTTTTGTACTGTTGATTTATGCTTCTTATTCTGGAACTGTATGCTGTCACAGTGCCCTGTTGCTCTGTTTAAGTAGCCATGGTTTAATGAACATCAGGTAAGCTTGTCGGAGATTGTAAGATGCAAGTAAGCTTTAGTAAGCTTGTCTGATATTGTAAGATGCAAGTAAGCTTTAGTAAGTATATTGTTAAAGAATTACCAGCATTGAAAGCCTTTTCGTTGTTGCCATGCAGAGAATATTTACATGACTAGATAATGTATAAGCCTTGGGTATTGAAATGCATATGACAGTTTTATTTATTTTATTTGCAGTTGGTTTGCCAGGATAGTCCATTGGGCCAAATGAACCCGTTTTCAATGGAGTCCTGGGAGAAAACTCCAAAACTAAGTAGGTTATTAATAGATATACAAATTATACAATTACACAGAAGTTAATCATACAAGAAATAACAATTTGAAAATAATACAACTAGAGCGAGTACAATCTAGTGATGAAATTAATAGGTAATACAGACTAAAGGGAAATTTAGCACAAAAGCACTGAGAAATAACAACATATTTGGAAGCATTTCATGACAATATTGAGGAATAATAACATATTAGGAAGCAATGCACAAAAGTACTGAGAAGCAATAACGTATTAGGGAAGCAATACTTGGGAAGTGTGGCCTAGTATATTCTTTCTGATTATTGTAGGAATAATAATATGTATGAGTTAGGGTGGGTAATTAGGAAAGTTGCAGGAGGAAACAGAGGAAGAAAGAAGATGGAGTTTGCAAGTGTTATGTGGTGTGGGAGCAAGAGCATTCCCACTGGGATACTAGATGTGAGTGAAGAGATCTTTTAAATATAAAATGGTTGGGGGTGGTGCGACTGGAAGGTGGTAGGGAGTTCCAAAGGCATGCAAGGCCATAAGACAGAAGATTTTTGCCTGGGGCACTAGTTGGTTTATATACTTCTAATAGATTTTGATTGTTGGACCTTAATACTCTTGCAGGAAGGTGCATTTTAAAGGCTGATGAAAGGGAGGGACAAAGGGAGGGTTGAAAATGAGCTTATGTGCAAGATTTAGTTGAGTATATGTGAGATAACTGGGTAGCTCTAGCCATTTTTAGTTTTTGGAGAGAGGAACAGTGGTGGGTGGAGGACTTGTGGTTGGTAGCGAACTTGGCAATTTTGTTGTAGCAAGAGGAAAGTTGTGTTTTTAGAGAGGTCTGTAGATTAGTTAGGAGTGGAGCTCCATAGAGAAGGGAGGGGATAAGAAATGAGGTAGAGAGGGTGATTTTGGTAGCAGGTGTAAGGTAATGATTTTGTCGGTAAAGCATACTGGGTTTTCTTGATATTTAACTGTAGCTGGGAGTTGAATTTGAGCTGGTTATCAATTTGGACCCCAAGTAACTGGACACCAGTTCCAGGGGTAGATTATTTTGTCTAGAGATGTGGAATGTGTTTATATTGAAAGAAGTTGCCTTAGAGGAGGTGAATAACATTAATTTGGTTTTAGAGGCATTGAGTGCTAGGTGATTCCTTTTCATCCATTGCTCAGTTGTTGTAAAAGCATCTTGAGTCAGTTTTAGGAGTGAGGGGATAGAGGTGGCAGCGCAGATAATAGCAGAATCATCGGCATATTGGATGATGTCTGAGAATGGGATAGAGTTGCGGAAATCCTTTATAAATATATTGAAGAGAAGGGGACTCAGTATAGAGCCCTGGGGGTACCCCAGTAGGAGTATTTAGAAATGAGGAGGTGGCCTTTTTCCATTTGACTGCTTGAGATCTGTTAGATAAGTAGCTGGAGAACCAGTTCAAGGAGGGAGATAGGTTAAGTTTAGAAAGTTTAGTTAGTAGCAGGCTGTGAGAGTGTGTCAAAGGCCTTAGAGAGGTCGAGTAGTAGGGTAGAAACAATTTGGCCAGAGTCGCAGGCTTTATTTACAGTTTCAAGGAAGGAGAGGAGGCGGTCATAATGCTATGATGTGGTCTGACTCCATGTGTGGGAGTTAGTAGGTGATTATCTAAGAGATGTGGAAGGAGTTGTAGTTGGATACACTTTTCTAGGAGTTTAGAGATGGGGGACAGAATAGCGATGGGGCGGAAATTAGTAACATTGTTGTTGTTGCCACCTTTATGTAGAGGTATGATAAAGGCCCTTTTCCAGACTTGGGGTACTATACATTCTTGGATAGAGCAGTTGATTAAAATGCTAATAGGGTAAGCGATTGCTTCAGCAGCTTTGCTAAGAAAGTAAGAAGGGATGTTATCAGGAGCATTGGTGCATGGCTTCAGTTTCATAAGGAATTTCTTTATAGTAGAAGTTGGGTATAGGTTTAAATGAGGAAAAAGGAGTGTGAAGAGGGAGAATTAGGGGCAGATGAAGCTGATGAAGTAGTAGGAGGAGTGGAGGGATGGGAGTTAGTAGATGGGAATGAGGAAGTAGTAGCAGTGTAGTGGTGTTAGAGAAAGATGGCGTTAATTTGGAAATGGATTCAATGAAGAGTTAAATTGGGTAGCCAAGTCTTGGTCAGGAGCGTTTGGGTCTGGGGTAGGGGTATCTGGTTTGCTGGGGTTAAGTAGAGATACCTTTCCAAAATTTCTGAGGGTTTGATTTTATTATTTTGAAGTGTGGAAAAGTAGTTTTGTCGGTCTAAGATTATGAGCTTTTTTACCTTATTTCGAAGTATTTTATATTCATTGTAATAAAAGGACAGGATTACAGTATTTTCAGAAGCTCATTACATTTTATTGCAGACCAGTGTCTTATAGCAGTGTCTGTGTGTTAGTACACTTGTAGTTGGGTCAGGGTGGCTTTAATGGTATATGGTAAATAAGCATTGCTACCTTATTTAAAAGCCAAGCCCTGCAACAACTAGCTCCACACTGAAGTCAAAACACAATAGCTCTGGTGGGTAAATGTACTCTGTAGTAATCAAAAAGGCAAATGTTTAAAATAACTACAGCTTATGTGCAAACACAATAGGTAGTGATGAAACAATGCTCTGCTAAAAATGCTTTAATGCTCCACAATGCTGAGCTGCAGATCAGTTATTACTGGCTACCAGGATTTCACCCACTTCAGCTCAAGCACGGTGCCGTTCAGTGCAACCTTCCCAGAACTAATTTGTCTGACCAGAATTATTTGGTGTGTGTATAAGAGGGAGGTAGCATACCCCTCAGCTGTCCAGATTTTTGCCCCATATTCCTCTTAAAAAGGATTGAAGTTGCTAAATGAGACATTTCAGTTTTAGATGTCATGTCATTTAGAAAAATGCATACCAACACAAATCCTGTTACTCTTGCAATTTTCTAAATTTCTGAGAGCCATATTTATAATCTGTCCCTATTTATTTTAGGCTTTGTCCAGATTTCTTGCACTAAGGTTGAGGCCTTGAGGGTGTGGTATGTTTGTGAGAAAGTGAAATGCCCAAGTTAGAGTTAACAGGTGGAATTTTCAAGTGCATTTTCAAGGAACTGTGAGTTTTAAGGGAAGCTAAGTTCACTGCTGCTCATGCCAAGTCTATTTACAATGTGCAACTGTTTTGTTTAGCAAATGGTATCTCTATTGTGGTATAAAGTTTTAAATCTATGTTAGTAGCACCACAAGTAGAATACTTGCATCTTAATGTAAAGGCTTGAGGTTCTATTCCTACAGCATATACATTTGTATGCTGCAGTCCTCAGGATGTCCTCCTTTGGATGAGATGCCTAATAACTATGAACCTGTTTTTCAGCTTGTCATCCATTTTCTATTGCAATATACCAGCTTACCATTTTTTTTAATTTAACATAGGCAATTTATTCTTTGACGGCAACAGGCACTGAATTTGTAGATGAAACACTGAAATATACAGTTGTTTTCTAGCAACATCTTCATTAGTTTCAGATATCTTTAATGTGGAATTATTCAGATTACTTTTACTTCAGCAGAGTCACTCAAACAAGTGCTGCTGTATAATACAAGGGATATAATTCAATTATATATTATAATTAATACAATCAGGTAAATCAAATAACTTTTGCATGGCCCTAACGGTGTGCAAGGAGCCTATTGCTTGAAAACAGTTCAAAGGTAAATAACCTGCCACTGGCCAGATGCATTTTCTTTGAATGTGGGTTTCAATGCTGTTTCATTGAATGTGAGTTTCAAAAGTTGAGAAGCTTTAATGCCAAGTCTGTTTTCATTGTAAGACCTTTGTTTAGGTTTAGTAAATGTCTCAGTGTTTGGGCTATAATGTTTGAAATAAAAGTTGTAAATGCCTATTGCTTGAAAACAGTTCAAAGGTAAATAACCTGCCACTGGCCAGATGCATTTTCTTTGAATGTGGGTTTCAATGCTGTTTCATTGAATGTGAGTTTCAAAAGTACAGAAGCTTTAATGCCAAGTCTGTTTTCATTGTAAGATTATTGCTTTGTTTAGGTTTAGTAAATGTCTCAGTGTTTGGGCTATAATGTTTGAAATAAAAGTTGCAAATTAAATCCAACTGCCTGTAATCATTGTAGAACTAAAGCATAAAACAGTATGCACACAGATTTGAACAGTGTCTGCAGTAAATGGGGAGAAATAGCCAAGTAATGGGACACTGGAATGGCTGTGTGGGCTTGGGGTGGGTGGACTTGGGCGGGGCTGTGTTGGCAGGGGGCGGGGTGAGCTATGTGGGTGGGGCTCTGGGTTTGCACCCCCCCTGCAAAAAATCCTGCGGGCTCCCTTGTATGTGTTATGCACTTAAATATAAGTGGAGGGTGCATACTTTGTTCTGTGCACAAAACTGTCACAGTGATATTCTTTCTTATATAAATTTGTATATATCCTCCCTTCCACATCTTTTTTAATGTTAACATCCAAGAAGTGAACTTCTTCTAATGACATATCCACTGAAAAGTTTAAGTAATTTGTAGAGTTATTAATGTAGTCAAAAAATTTGTAAACTGTACCTGTGTCCCTCCCCATAACAAAAAAAAAGTGATCCACAAACCTACAGTAATACAAAATATGTTGTCTGTATCTCCCTCTTAGAATAAACTCATCTTTCCAAATGGCTAGTACAGTATTGGTGTAGCTATTGGCACATAAAGTGCCCATAGCTACGTCATGTCTCTGCCAATAAATAGTTTCATTGAACATAAATATGTTATTTTCCAAGACTATGTTTAACAACTTAGTAATAACTTCCATGTTCCCTTCATTAAATTCTTTACAAGACTTAGAAAACTTCACAAAGACCCCATATGTCCACCACTAAGACCTATAGTGGCTGGACAAGGATGGTCAACAGAGCCAGCCTATATATATATATATATATATATATATATATATATATTTTAAATATATATATATATATATATATATATAGAGAGAGAGAGAGAGATAGACGCCCACATTTGAATAACATAGGACATATATTAAAAGACACAAAATGCTTTTTGAATGACTTGTTTGATTTTTGTGACAATTATAAAAACTGTGAAGATGTGTATTTAGTAACTATGCCTATTACATCACTATTTACTATGATTCCTAACAAGAAAGGAATAAGTAACATAGAGCTGTTTTGTAAGTCTTGTAAAGAATGTAATGAAGGGAACATGGAAGTTATTATTAAGTTGTTAAAGACAGTCTTGGAAAATAACATATTTATGTTCAATGAAACTATTTATTGGCAGAGGCATGGCATAGCTATGGGCACTTTGTGTGCCAACAGCTATGCTAATGCTGTACTAGCCATTTGGGAAGATGAGTTTATTCTAAGAGGGAGATAGACAACATATTTTGTATTACTGTAGGTTTGTGGATGACCTTTTTTTGTTATGGGGAGGGACACAGGTACAGTTTACAGATTTTTTTGACTACATTAATAACTCTACAAATTACTTAAACTTTTCAGTGGATATGTCATTAGAAGAAGTTCACTTCTTGGATGTATCTGTATATGTAGCCTCTGTCTGTTAACAGGTGATGAGATATTATGCTTTTGTTTATTTATCAATTATGAAAAATATATTAATCATATTTCTGTAAATATCTCCATAAAGGAGCATCACACAGTATTGGTTAAGGTATCACTTTAAAGCTTACATACAAACAAATTAAATACAAATTGCATGGGTATGCATGGTACATTGACCAAGATATTGTGCTTTGCTTTTCCAAAAAGGTAAAAAAATATGCACAATATCAGCATTCCTTGCCAAATATTTAATGACTTTGATACGCACTATCAACATTTACACTGCTGGAAAGGTCAGTATCTGCTGAACAACTTTTGCATTTACATTTTTAGTCTAGCTCTTATATTTAAAGAGTTATGAACATTTGTTTTCTGTATGGTATTGGAAATGGATTTTCTAAAAATGAGCTCAGGCTGCACTGTTGTTCCTATGGTGGAACTAAGCAGGCAGCTTTTTCTGAGCTGCTCCAGAGTGAATGAGTTAAAACACTCTAATAGACAATTTTAACAGTATTATAATTTAAGCAATCAGTATCAGACAATTTAGAAATAGCAGTTATAGCTTTAACATGGAGTAAGGGGGTCAGGAACCGTACCCAAAGCCCTTGGTCAACATTATACTGTTTACATACCCTTTCAAACATATGAATGAAACTATCAAAATTATCCCCCCTCTGTAAATTGCGGAAGAAATTTACTGACCTTTGTTGCTTCTGGGGTTCAGTTACCCCTTTCCTCATTACCTCCATGACCCTGGTGAAGAGTCAGCATCTCCTTTTCAAGTTAGCTCTGCCTCTCATTCTCCTCAGCTTCTAGATGTTGTAGTTTCTCTGCTGTTTCTACTTCCAAATGCTTGTCCTCCAGTTCAAGTCTCTCTAACTCCAGACTGATTTTTTAAGTCCTCTGTGGAAAGGTTGAACTGTCCATTTTCTGAAAGTGGTATATCTCCAAGGCCAGCCTGGTTGTCCTCCTGACTGCTGGTCTGCGATGCAGCTGTGCCCAAGGCTACAATCATTTCTCCCTTAGGTTGGCATGCACTAGTCCTTTAGCCTGGCACATCTCAGCCAACTGGCTCCTTGTCAGCTTGCCATACTCCTCTGCTGACATGCTTGCCTGCTCTCTCTGACTAAGCTAACAAAAAAATAAATAAATAAAACACTTGTGACATGAAACTCTGAATGTTCACTGTGTGGGTGATTCAGGATACAAACACCTTCCATGACCACTGTTTACAGGCTCCAGGAATTCAATATCCACACCACTACAAGCCAATTAATATATGATGTGGCTATCCCACCACTCCCAACCAAATAATATGTGATGCCCCACCACTGGCCCAGTAATCAAGGAGCCTCAGTCCTCACCATTGGCAACAGTGGGGAACATACACACTGGGAGGATGACAAGTACACACACACAGTAAAGTGAATTTCCCTTAAGAGCACACAGAGATCACTGTCAGTCTGGGGCTGGTTTCTCTCTCTTTCCCCAAATCCCCAATAAGACTCACCACTGGCACAGCTATAGAGTTGAGATCTCAACTGACTAGCCAAGCTAAGATCTCCATTACCCTCTCTGTCTAACCAGTGCATTGTGTCCCTGCCCAGGTAGCTGACACATAAACTTTTTGATATTTGATTTATATACAAACGCACATACACACACACACACACACACACACACACACACACACACACACACACACACACACACAACCACCCAGGAAATGCTGGCACAGGTTTACTAGCTATGTCCCCTTCTACCCAGACTATAAGATAGTTTCCACTGCCACCAGCCACTACTTACCATCTACTTTAAGCCCCTTAACAAAGGGTGTCCAATCCTACTGTGTAATGTTACTATTAATCCAAATGGTTGTCTGACCAAGGGCAAGGCTATTTAGGAGTGGCATGTACAGTGTCACCACATAGATATACAGGTACTCTAAGAGCTTAAATATCTCTAAATAGAACAGCCACATTTGAAATGTTTAATATAGTTAATAATAAATAATAAAAGAACAAGACAATACTCAGTAAGTAATCAGTTACATCAGCGTTCAAAATCACAGGAAATATTAAAACAATATTGCAGGACAGTCTCAAATAAATAAAGAAAACATCTAAGCTACACTTTACTATATTCCTATCTGAATCTAAAAGAGTTACTATGCCTTAGAAACTTACTTACAGCAAGGCAAGTGCAGAAGATGAAGAGTGGATGATGTCAGGTCAAAAGACAGATACAAAATTCACAGTCTCTCTCTGAGAAAGTTCTTAGATTAATATCAAATATTACTGCTGGGTTAGCTTGGATGACATCACTTTTTGTCACCTGACTTTAGTTCCCAAGCAAAACCTCCTTTGTCAGAACCTAAAATAATTTAGCATCTCTCTGTGAAAATACATAGCCTTCAGATGTTTGCAACTGCTAGGAGACATAAAACAATAAAACACTTACAAAACAATGCAGAAGACACCCTAGTTCTCGACATCCTGTCTCATTGCTGCATTGAAACTAACTTTTATGATGCAATAATAAAACAATTTAATTTCAACTATTTCCTCTAATTTTTTTTTCAAGTTAACCTCCTGTGTTCCAGCTTCCATTAAACATATACATCTAAACAGTCACAATAGTGCAGGTACATTCCTGTTCTATTCTAATATGGCATGCTGTGGTTATATTTTAGCTCAGTACTTTGTGCACACTTTGTATAAATCATATCAATATTAAAAAATAACATAGAATTATTTACAAAATTCCAGATAGCTGGGATGGCAGTGTGACAGTGGGTCAAGGCTAATAGAGATGAGACAGAATTGTATGTATGATAAAAAAATATATAAAATAGGCACTAGGAGGTGTGGATGCTGCAATTATTGCAGATATATATATGAAGGGAATACTCTAGTGCTGAAAAATAGAATCAGGACGAAGATCATTTTTAAATATGGGAATTGCTTATCTAAACACTTGGTTTATCTAGCCATTTGCGATACATGCCAAAGTTATTATGTTGGCAAGACCGATCGTTTCTTCAAAAATAGAATATATGACCATATTTATTGTATCAACAAAAAGGACACGAACAATGCACTGTCCCGTCATATATTAAATAGTGCGGCATGTACGGGTTTTAAATTTGCAATATTGGAAGTGATAACACCGAATCCTAGAGGGGGCAACATAAAACCCATTGTTGGTGAGAAAGAAATAAAATGGCAGTTACGCTTGGATGCGGGTACACCACCCGGTCTAAATGAAGTAATTCCCACCAAACCATTAGTTAGGATATAAAAGAAATAATTAAATCTGTGTTTGTGCATAAACTGTTATGAGACTAATTTTCAGTAGAAGGTTTGATGTTATATTAGCTCATGGTGAATTAATATACAATATATACATAATATTTTTATACATTACAGAATCGTTTTTACTAGTGTTAAACAGAGTTCAAGATATTATAAATGTATTTACTATTAACATAAATATTTTAGACACAAATATTATTAATTGGATAGATATTATATATACATTAATATGTTAAGATAATGTTCGCATTTTAATTAAGGTTGTTTTTATTTTAGTTAGTTTATAACCACATAGTGTTGGTGAGAAATTTTAGCAGTAACATTTTATCTTTAAGAAATGTTTCAGTACAAAGATTAAGTGTAGATAATTGATTAATTGAAAGGAAAAGGCGTTTTTTTTATGGTATTTAAAGGCAATGTGTATTTGTGTCAGATGTTCTGATGAAATCTAGCTTATCTAGATGAAAGCGCTCAACCTATTGCATTCTATCTCTGTTGTACGTGTCTACATTAAAAGTACAGATCTGTGGTATATCCTTTGTTCCTGTTATTCTTTCAGCCTTTCGTGGGCTGAATTGAGTGAGATTCAGTGTTGTCTTCAGGAATTTTGCGTGGTTACAGAACCTAAAATAATTTAGCATCTCTCTGTGAAAATACATAGCCTTCAGATGTTTGCAACTGCTAGGAGACATAAAACAATAAAACACTTACAAAACAATGCAGGAGACACCCTAGTTCTAGACATCCTGTCTCATTGCTGCATTGAAACTAACTTTTATGATGCAATAATAAAACAATTTAATTTCAACTATTTCCTCTGATTTTATTTTTTCAAGTTAACCTCCTGTGTTCCAGTTTCCATTAAACATATACATCTAAACAGTCACAATAGTGCAGGTACATTCCTGTTCTATTCTAATAAGGCATGCTGTGGTTATATTTTTGCTCAGTACTTTGTGCACACTTTGTATAAATCATATCAATATTAAAAAATAACATAGAATTATTTACAAAATTCCAGATAGCTGGGATGGCAGTGTGACAGTGGGTATCAAGACCTTCAGTTAAATGCACATATTCCTGTGAAATGCAAATTCTGTCTAGCCTAGTCCAGTTTTTTGGATCTTGGAAATAATATGTAAATTCACTCTGAACTCCTATTACTGAATTTGCATCTTCCTTGCCAAATATTTTCACAAATTTCTTCAAAAAGCTCCCCTCCTGTGTTATATTTTCCTTTCTGAACCAACAGACACATCCACACTGCTACAAATCAAGTTCCAGTCCCAACCTATAAGTAATATTCCTTGCTGAAAACTGATTATTTCTCCCAGAAGTTTCTTAAGCTCCATTACAGACATTTTAGGTGGAATGTAAATACATGCCAGTGTAATCCTCCTCCCTTGTCAGTAGCCCCTTGGCACCACAAATCTGCCATTATTGTCTTTTTTATCTTTTTCTATCACTATTGGAGCTCCTCTTGCAATTAATATATGTGCTCCTCTTTTCCTTTGTCCCAGGTAGTCTGCTGAATAACCATCCTGAAAACCTGTCTTTATCAAATTCACGTTCATTTCTTTCTAAGTGTGTCTCCTGTAACATAGCTATTTGCACTCTACATTTTTAATATAGCTCGCTACTCTTTTTTTGTATTTATCTGTGAGGCCATTTACATTTAAAGACATTAAAGAAAGCATCACTGTATTAAAAAGTTATTATTCCTACCTTTTATATATAACATCTTTTTTGTTTAATGTCTAATTCTAGATTTTGTGTTACATGCACACAGTGTTTGGCAGATTGAACTTTCATATAGTTGTTTCTTGTAATATCCATTTGATCCTATGTCACATCTCATAAAACTTTTCATTTTATTGAAAGCCCGCAAAAAAAAACAATATCCCTCTAAAATCTATTAACTTAATAGTAACACACAAAATGTACACCTTCAAATATTGTAGTTTTAACCTCCTAATAGGAACAAAAGTTCCAAACTGACAGCCACACTCACAGATTTGAGATAACGTAAAAGAAAGGTCATCCATTCTAAGATGCATAGTGCAGCCCGTGCTTCTACTAAATGCTGACTGATTTTGTCTTGTCTTTATCTCTCTTCCAGCTGGGAAAACCCCTGAATGTTTTCAGAGAACATTGTCTACTTTGGGAAAACCCCTGAATGCTTTCAGAGAACATATCTACTTTGGGAAAACCCAAGTATGCTTTCTGAGAATGTTATCTCTTAGCCAAGTTCTCTTTTTTTCTTCAACCAATCACTCTCCACCAGACTGTAACCAGTTTCTCTTTATCAGATTGTTTCCATGGAGGCAAGAGAACTGAGAACCAGGCAGCCAGTTTCTCTTTATCAGATTGTTTCCATGGAAACATGAAGACTAGCTGCAGAATTGTTACTTAGCTTTTATGTATTTTCTAGAAAAAAAAGCCTCATAATATTCAATGTTCTTTTTCATTTATTTGCTGTCTCTCAAAACTTAATAGTCTAAGATCTTTAATGCTGTCATTTCCCCATGCAAGAATAAGAAAAAGAACACTAATCTCCCTTTTATCATGCTTTTTAACCAGGCTTTTTTAAGCATTGCAGTGCCTAAATTTCTTAAAACTAAACAAGAGAGAGAGGGGGGAGAAAGAAAAGAACAGCAGCACCTGTTTACAATCCCCATTACACTTAAAAATAATTGAAAACAAATTTACTCTATAGCATATAAAGAAAACCACACACCACAAAATTGGCACTATATAAGGGGGAAAAATCTTTACTTACGGTTAACTTTCTCCCTCATCTTGCCCTCCCCTAAGCACTTTTCCGAACATTAATGACATGAAGTAGGGCATATACTTCCCCCACAAGTCCAACAAACTCTGAAAAAGTTCAATATTTCCAGATTTTCTTGTTCTGTCATATTTCACAAATATAATTATTGCACTGTGGTCCCATATTAAGTTACTGGTTTTATTACTGCTCATCTCCAAAATCCTGTCTCTGTTTCATTTCCAATGTACTCTTGATTTTTCTAGTCAACTCTTGTGCTCCCTTCCTTCTCTCCAACATTTCCCATTGAAACAGTGGAAAAGGTTTCAGAGATACACTCTCTCTGTGGTCTTTATTACCAGAAGAACAAAAAGCAGAATCTCCATCTGTTTCACAACTCACTTTTTTTGGACAAACTTTTGTAGTTCCTCCTTAGCATATACTTCATCAAAAATGATTTTGTCCCTCCAGGGAAGAATACCTTGAAGACAGCTGGGTACAACAGTTTGAATCTCACACCTGCATCTCAACATCCCCTGAATAGTGGAATAATTTGCTCCTCTTCTGTCTGGTGTATAATATGTAATCATTCTCCACAAACACTCTGCTGTCTCCCACTTTTAACATTTTGTCCTTCTGCCACAGTTTTGTCAAAATCAACTCCTTCTGCTGGTAGAATTGCATCTTTACTATTAAAGGTCTAATTTGCTTTCTTATAGCTAGGTTGGGAGCATACACACAATGTGCCCTTTCAGCTAACAACTCCTGCTGTGGAATACCAGTCCAGTTGCTTATATGTGCTTTCATAAAACTAATGCATTCTTTTCCTTTCCATTTCTATGATATAGCTGAAATTCTCAGGTTTTCCCTACATGCTCTGTCCTCTAATTCTATTATTTTTTGAAACATCTCTTCCTGAGCAGTCTCATATTCAGCCAGCCTTTTCTTCATTTCAACTTCTGATTTTTGCAACTTTATCATCTCACTTGAATATCTGTTTAAAACTTCTTCCATTTTTTCCAACCTTTTGGTTGTGTTGATATATTTCATCAGTGTTTTGTTTATTTTAATCAGGTCTGTATGGAGTCTTTTATCTTCCTGTAGGTTATTGGAAGTCATGTCTGAAGGTTGCATTGCTTTTTGCTGAACAGCTGCAGAACTTTCCCCAGTCAGTGTGTCCTCCTCACTTTTTGTAGCTGATTTTTTCCAGGTCTTCTGCATTTCTTTATTCCTGGCATCCAGGCAGTGCATTTACTAGCCAGTTACTGAAATTTACCCATAAACACAGGTCTAGTGGCCTTCTCTTCTGAGTTTCTGTTTTCACACTGGGAGAGCTAGAAACAAGCTGTTACTTAGTGTGCAGCCATTTTGGAAGTGTAAACAGTATAATGTTGATCAAGGGCTCTGGGTATGGTTCCTGACCCCCTTACTCCATGGTAAAGCTGTAACTGCTATTTCTAAATTGTTTGATATTATTTATCATGAAGTCAAACATTGTTTATGAGAATGTTTTAAATTAACACCTGAAGCTTACAGAAAAAAAGGTTTTGTGAGCACAGATGCAAGGCAGGTGAAAGTGTATGTGATTATATCGCTGAGTTAAGCAGTTATTTTCAAAGGTAGGTGAGTGGGTGTCAGGTTGCCGATTTTGCAGGACTGGCAGATTTTTTGGTGAGGGAACAAGCCCTTAGCACTTTACTAGAGGACATGTGAATCTGGCTGGCAGACTGGGACTGTAACCCTGTAGATGAGCTGGGGAAAAAAGGGAATCTCTACTTAGTAAGCAGGGCATCACTGCAAAGGAAGGGGATACCCAGTGCTGCACATGGATATAAGGGAACCAGTGGTGGGCAGCCTAAATCAACAGAGTCCACCAGTAACAAAGGGAAGCCACTAGTTCAGGTACATGGCCAGGATCAAGGGTTAAATGTTTTAAATGTAACCAGTGGGGCCATGTATCATATAGATGTCCACAGAAGCGAGGTGGGGAACAAAAGGTGGGGGGAGCCAGCAAGTGGGAATAACAGTATCCCAGTGGTAAGTTGTCTGGAGACAACAGGGGTTCCAAACTATTACCATAGTTTATATCTGATCATAGTGGATGGAAAATATGCCACTGCTAAGACAGACACAGCCTCTGACATAACCACTGTGAAGCTTGCAGTGGCTAAAGAGAAGCAGTACTTACTTGGGCAGTTCACTGCAGTCAGAGCTTTAGGAGGGATCCCATTCCAAATGCCTTTGGCCAGGGTTCACCTTGACTGAGAGGGTGGAAAAGGAAGCAAACAAGTAAGTGCATTTGAGGATATCCCTGCAGATGTCTTGATAGGGAATGATTTTGATAATGCAGTACCTTGTGTGCATGCAGTTACACACAGTCAGGCTTAGAGATAAGCATGTGGGTGTGGTAGCCTGGGGAGACCCAGACAGACTGCACACCTAAAACCTATTTCTGGGAGGGAGCTGCCATGAAGCAGTGAGCCTGAAGGTGAGCCACATCTGTGATTTTCCCTTGGAGGGAGTGACTGCAAGGGCAGAGGTGAGGGGTAGTACCCAAGCTGGCAGTGAGGCACCACTGTCAGACAATACCAGACTTCCTGTGGAAGTGGAGCTGGGAATGGTCACAAAGACAAAATTGAGACAGACTCAGCTCTTAGACCCTACACTAAGAGGCTTGAGAGAGGTAGCTAGAGAGGTGCCTGATATTCAAGGAAAATGGGAGTCTGTATACTGGAAAAAAGGGTTACTGTATAGAGGGTGGACCCTTGACGGAGGGCTAGAGGGTAAGGTAATACAACAGTTGGTAGTGCCTAGAGCCTACTGTGGCATGTCTAGGCATAGCCCATGACATTCCTTTTGCAGGTCATATGTGCATAAAGCACACCAAGAGATATATTATGCAGAACTTTTATTAGCCTGGGAGTGCAAGGGATGTAACAGGGTACTACAGGACCTGAGTACCAAAAAGTAGGCAAGGCAGGAGACAAGGTCAAGGCTCCTTTGATGCCTTTGCTTGTGATTAAGGAGCCATTTCACAGGGTAGCTATGGATATTGTGGGGCCTCTATGTACTAAGTCCCACAGGGAAGAAGTATATCCTGATGGTAGTAGATTATGCTACTAAATACCCCAAGGTGGTGGCTCTGTCCTCTAGCAAGGCAGAGAAGATGGCAAATGCTTTGTTATACATTTTCAGCAGGGTAGGTTTCCTGAAAGAAATACTAACTGATACCTGCTGGTTTGTCTGTGGGAGTGTTGTGGGGTGAAGCACCTAAAGACCACCCCAAGACTAATGGTCTTGTGGAGAGACTAAAGACCATGCTACAGGCATTTGCAGTCTAGTTTAAGAGAGAGTGGGACAAATATTTGACCCATCTGCTTTTCGCATAGGATGAGGGGCCCTTTAGATTTGATTCATGATGAATGGGAGGGTGAGTGTGACTCCAGCAAGGAGTCTGTTGTGGCATATGTCCTAAACCTTAGGACAAGGCTTTGGGAGCTCATGGACTTGGCCCAGGAGCAGCTGACAGGAGCCCAACAGCAGAAAAAGGTCTGGTATGACAGGAGTGCTCGAGCCCAAGAGAATGCTGTGAGAGCAGGTTATGGTTTTCATTCCTGTCAGACACAATAAGCTGCAGGCAGCTTGGGAGGGACCCTTCAAAGTGGTAAGGAAGGTCAGTGATGTAAACTACTTGGTAGCACTGCTAGGCAGGAGGCAGGGGCACAAATTGTACCATGTTAACATGATGAAACCTTATCATGATAGGGAAGCCCTTGTGCTGAGTATTTGCAGTAGGTGGCAGGAGGAGTCTGAGGGGGATCTATGGCTACATCAAGCCAGCCAGCAAATTGCCATGTTATCAAGGTGGAACCTAGGGTTGCAGGCATATGACATGACAGTGCAGCACTGTAGTGGGGTCGGAAATGCCAATGCAGATGGGTTCCCAGGACAGGTTATGGGTTAATGTATTCCCAAACTCAAGCAATGTTTCTCAAGAGTCACCTGAAAATCTAGCTTGAGTCCTCAAAGGGGGAGAGATGTGATAATGTGAGGTATTGCCAGCTATGCCAGGAGAAGTAGTCCACTGGATGCGTAACATATGCCAGCACAGCTAGCTAGATTTTTGTAAAAGATTATATGTCATTTGTACATCAAATTGGCTTGTATAGATGCTTGTGTTGAAAAATATATTTGTAAAGTTGCTTGCATTAAAAAATGTACTAACAGTGGGTCCTGACTGTATTGTAACTGATTAAATGTATATTTTTTAATAAACATCTTTATTAAATTATCACGTATAATATAGGCAATCTTACATTTATATAAATGAAAAAGAAACAGAATGACACCACTTTAGTTGCAAACATTATACAGCACAGACACCATTGAAACAACTGTAGTTGCAAACATTATACATTGCTTATAATCTATCCAGTCATTGTCAGTTAAGCATTATATGGCTCATTGAAATCCTGCCTCTTAAACCTTGTTCCTTCTCTGTATATATTGCTCCCACAATTCCCATTTTTCCTATGTAGTTTTCTCCTTCCCTTTTTTAAAGATCCCAATCCCAGTTGTTTTATCTCTGTTACTATATTTACTACTTTGAGTAAAGTTGGTCTAGACTTTGATTTCCATTTTTTAGCAATTCCTTTTTTGGCAGCCACAATTAAACTCAGCAAGGCTTTACTATGTTTAAGCAATTCTGATTCTGTATCATAGCTCAAAAACATCATCTCCCCAGTTAATCCCATCTGTTCACCCAGCATCTCTGACAGAGCAGTCTGCAGGGAATCCCACTCCCAAAAATATGTTCCCAGCCACCTCTTTCTTGCCTGTCACATCTCCAGCATTTGCTATCCACCTGAGGAAAAATTATTTGGAATCTGCTTGGGGTATAAAAATATCTAGGTAAACACTTTCAGGCAAAGATCCTAAATCTTCTATACTTTCTTGCTTATTTGGGATATATACATATATCTCCCAATTGCCTCTTTGTGAATTACTTATCCAATCTCTCTTCCCAAAACTTTCTAAACACCCCTGATTGATTCTTATAATTATCATGCAATATCTTATATGATTTATTAATTATTCCTTTTTAAATGCAGCTTCTGTTCTAAATTCTATTAAAAACTCTACCAGTGCTGGTCTTATATTTAGGACACCCCTATTTCTTTCTCTTTGCCTATACTCTGATATCAGTCCTTGATAGGGAAGGCTATCTCTAACCTACAGTCAAAATAAATTATTGGCCTCTTCCCATTCTATTACCTTTCCCTTTCTAGTTATTTGCGCCCAATACCTTGGTTCTTTTGCCAGCTTTCTCCAATCCCCCAGCCCCTTGCTCCTTATATCTGTATTCCTAACCACAGTCGTCCCTGTTGGCAGAATCTCTTTTCTCCATTCTCATGCTGTACCAACAGTGGGTCCTGACTGTACTGTAACTGATTAAATGTATATGTTTTAACACAGAATAAAGGAAGAGAGGATATTAAACTCAGTCCAGCTAACTTTGAAAAATAGTTTGAAATTAAATTACTTAATTTAGGCCATAAAGATTGCATCCAACAGTTCTGACTGCAGCCAGAGATGAAATGTCTGTGCCAGAGAATGGGTTATTAGTTTCTGTAGGAAGAGTGGAAGTGTTTGTTGTTTTATGACTTCCAGAAGCTGCAACAGATCTTAGCAAAGCTCTATGTATGTGTATTATTGACATATATATGCTAAATCCTGGCAGCTTCTAGCCAAGGTGGTAGTATGGGAACCAGATGTCAGATGACCAGATGTATGGAATGTCTTTCTGTAATCCAGGGCAAAAATTATATTTTAATACTAGATGAGACTGAAGTCTCAGAGCACTCTGTTTTTGGAACCTGACAAAGAAGGAAGACCACTCACCTGCTTCACCTTGCCTTCCTCTAGTAAGTGAACAGGGAATAGTAATTCTTTAGATCAGTCAGGCAAATATAGTGAGATTAGTTAAGTACTATTTTTCTGTATCTGTGTGAATCTATTCATGTGCTATTTTAATGTTTACTGTGATTGAAACTGTGGTGTTTATTGTAAATAGATATTTAGAATTTTCATTCTCTTTTATTATTAAATATATTTAAACTTTACATTGTGGATTGTCCTGTAGAGAATATATTAATATTTTGAGAACACATCTATTTGGTGACGCTGTGGCCACTCGTGAAAGCCTTACTGCATTGGTCAAAACACTACCATTTGTACTAATATTAATTTTACTCAGTATAATTGGGTCCCTCATACGAGCCTTACACAGTAGATGGCTTTGTAGTGTCTGGTGGCAGTAACTACCTTATAGTCTGGGCAGAAGGAAGCATAGCTAGTAAATCTATGCCAGGCTTTTTCAGGTGTGTGTGTGTGTGTGTGTGTGTGTGTGTGTGTGTGTGTGTGTGTGTGAAAATCAAATCTCAAAGAGTATGCATGTTAGCTGCTTAAAGCAGGAACACAAAGCACTGGTTTCACAGAGAGGGTTCTGGAGGACATGGCTTGTACACTCAGCTGAGGACTCAACTTTATAGCTGTGCCAGTGGGGAGTCTTACTGGGGACCTGGAGGGAGACAGAGAGAGAAATCCCAACCCCGGACTGCGTGTGTTCCCTGTATGCTCTTAAGGGAAATTGTGCTTGATGCAGTGAGCTGCATGTGGAAATATTGGTGTATCCATTTTTGTTCAAGTGAACATCCTTCCCCAGTGTCAGTGGTGAGGATTCAGGTTCCTTGATTACTGGCCCAGAGAGGAGATGTCACAAACACAACTCTATCCTTGTGGAAAATCAGGTAAGGTTACACCCCAAGGGAGCTTGCAGCTCAGAAACCTGCTTCACAGATGTCAGAGCAATAAAAGTAGCAATAAGTTATGTACCATAAAGATCTCTTATGCTACATAACTAGGTTTAATAGAAGGACTAATAATATTAAAATATATCTAAGCATTGGACATTATTAGGCTCTATGCCAGAGCTGAAACAACTGATGGGGAGAGACCCTCCTTTACCTACAGGAACTGTGCAAACTTAAAAATGCCTTTGTTATAAGGATATGAAACAACAAAATGTTAAACTAACACACAAAATAGGTACTTTTCCTTGTTAAAACTGCTCCTGTTGTAAATACATCATAAATAGTGTTGAGTTTATGCATCCATTAACAAATGTAAAATATGCATATAAATGTTATGCTACCTGTTCTACTTCTAATGTGATGTACCTTGCTACCTTTATAAAGTGTTCTTCCTTCTATGTAGGTAAGTGCCCATGAAGACATAAGGATCGTTTAACAGAACACAAATCTGAAATACGCAGAAATGTTAAAACCAATGCACTTACAAAACACATGGATGAAAAGGGAAGAGATCATGAATTTAAGTTTAGAGTTATAAGCATTGTGCATGGGAGCATAAGAGGAGGCAATCTGAATAACAGAGTAGAGACTTTAGAGAATGAATGGATAGAGAGACTGCAAGCAGACTCTACCTGGTATTAATGCAGCAGTGAGCTTGAAACCTATACTAAAGAAAAGACAAATGCTGTTGAACTATTGTAAATGATTGATAGATGCACACTTTAATACACAGATATGTATATTTTTATATAGTTTTATACATTTTATAATTTTACAGTGCAAGACTTGTTTAGACAGGAAATATTTCATGATTTTCTTTTTCTGATTGGGCTGCATCATGAATGTTTTAGTTTAAATGTATGTGAATAGTAGTTTGCTATGTAACACACTGAGGAAGGGCATTGGCCTAAACGTTTTGTGTATTCTAAATAAATAAGTTTTCTACTTACTATTACCTGGCTAGTGTTTCTGATCACTGGACTTTACCTTGCTTTTTGTGAATATTTTGTGTCTGGAGTGAGAGTTAACCTCACAGCTGGTCCTAGCTGTATTTCCAGAGTAATAAACAAAACAATTTTTCATGTTAGCAACTTGACAGCAGATTAAGCTTCCAATTTGAAAGGTGGTAAGGTCAATTTTTCAAGAACATAATTGAGATCCTCTTACTCTGCACTTATTATTGCTTGTTAATAGCCTTCTAATTTACTGCCTTCTGCATTTGTTTTTAGTCATTTGTTAATTTAATTGCATTTATTTAAACTGCATTTGCCGTAATATTGCTACACACACAAGTGTGCTAGCCTGCACTGCATTTGAATTGTATTTACTGCAGTTTTAGCTGCTTTTCTGTATAAAAAAAAAAAATATATATATATATATATAAATATATATATATATATATATATATATATACATATTCATATATATATATATATATATATATATATATATATATATATATATATATATATATATATATATATATATATATATATATATATATATATTATAACCTTGTTTCCTGCCTTACCTGTATGTAACTAGTCTAGTCCAGATACAGTGTATCCAGGACTGTTGGTAAGCTTCTGAGCCCCCAAAGCCTATCTGTGTTGGAAGGAAGCCTTCTAGTTTATCAGTGGGAGTGGTAAGTACTAGGTAGCCTATCTACCACAAAAGGAGTGGCTTTTGGCCCAGAGATTCTAGTTTATTGACCATTTGGGCAGTTTTTCCATCTCTTTTAACTTTCTGGTTTAAAAGCCAGTATCTATGCTTGTTTCCAGCCTTTCCTGTAACTAGTCTAGTCCAGGTACAGATTTGCTGTACCCAGGACTGTGTGTAAGCTTCTGAGCCCCCAAGCCTTTCATTGTTGGAGGGAAGCCATCTAACTTGTCAGTGAGAGTGGTAAGTACTAGGTAGCCTATCTACCACAAGAGGAGTGGTTTCTGGCCCATAAATTGTTGTTTATTGGCTATTTGGGCAGTTTTTCCATCCCTTTCAACTTTCTGGTTTAAAAGCCTACATTTGTGCTTGTTCCCCACCTTTTCTGTAACTAATCTAGTCCAGATACTGATTTGCTGCATCCAGGACTGTTTGTAAGCTTCCGAGCAGTGCCAAAATCTGCTAGTTCTCTCCTCTCCTGCACTTTTACTAGCTTGTTAGTTTAGCACTTTACCAGACTTCTTGTAGCACAAACACTAAGCATTCTACAAGGAAACAACTCCAGTACTTATTAATGCCCACCCCTCCAGGTATGTCTAAAGGTCAATTCCCTGTGCATTTTCCCATTAACCTGGTGAACTTGGGCATCCTGGGGCAATATAGCAACTGCCTCATGTACACTGACAACCCTCTCTTATTACCCCCAATACTCAGACTTGTGAGAGATGCACTTATATATCCAAACTGGAAGCCACATACTCTCACCCAAGACTAAAATAGCTGGTCAAGAGGAGAAGGTCAACACTTGCAGCATACCACATGGAACACAGAGCCCTCCAGAACACACACCAGCATTGCCTTCACATAAAAATACAAACCACACACCCACCTTCACGGAGGCTCTCAATAAAATTCTAACCAAACAGCAGAGATTTCCATGGCAGAAATGGAGTTGACCACAACACAACACTAATCACGAGACACATAACTCTCCTAAACAGTGTGCCACTCAACCAAAGCCCCTGAGGCAAAACAGCATGCCCAACACACTAGTCGTAGGTGACTCGATAGTGAGGCACACTGATGTCCCACTCACTAGGTTGAATAAGGAGAAAGTAACGGTCAGCTGCCTGTCAGGCACCAGGATCCACCACATAACACACACACTTAGGTCCCTCGACAACAGGCACAAATATGACTCTGTCATTGTACATGTGGGTGTGAATGAAGTGAGATGCACCTCCCTGGACTACATGAAAAGAGACATGGAGGAGCTCTCGGATTATGTAGCCCAGGCGGGTATGACCCCAGCCCTGAGCAGCATCCTACCAATACCCAGAATGACACCACAGTACAAGCAGAAAATGACTAATTTCAACAATTGGCTAAGCTTCTGGTGTCATTCAAAGGGGATCCAGTATCTGTCTGCCAGGGATGACATGACTGACAGACCTCGCTGCTTTGCCAGAGATGGTCTGCATCTGTCACCCCTCAGCTTCTGGATACTGGCCAAGGTTCTTGCCACCCCTATAGTGCCTTTTTTAGGCGGTGTTCCAAAGACCAAATTACCACCATAACAGCTACAAACAAATGCAATTTGAGGGTCATGTTGCTAAATGCTAGAAGTCTAAATCTTAAAATGCACTCACTCGAAGTACTCCTTATAATGGAGAACATCGACATTTGTGCTGTAACAACAATTTGGGTTTAAGGCAGCAGAAAGCACCCCTGCACTACCAGGCTACAACTCATTCCACACCTTTCGGCCTCAGAACTTGGACCGAAGCTCCAAAGGTGGTAGTATTTCCATATTCATAAAGGATGCGCACACCTCCAGACTGGTAGCCCAACATAAAGCATCTGAGATACTTCAGGTGCAGCTAACATTGGATAAGACAGCGATTCAGATCATAGCCTGCTATAGGTCTCCAACCATGTCCCAAGATTCACACTCCACATTCTTAAGCACCCTGGAGAATATTAGGGTCCAACCTAACACACTCATACTGGGCAACTTCAACTACCCCTAACTACTCATGTACCAATGCACTTGCCCAGTGCTTTCTGGAATTCATTAATTCCAATGCCCTGGACCAGCTCGTTCTTACCCCCACTAGAGGTAGCAACATCCTTGACCTAGTCATTACTAACATTGGTGACCATTGCTCTACACCAATAGTCAACTCCTCCCTTGTTAGATCCAGTCACAAGCTAATCACCTTGAAAATCCACATCCCTTCCACCCCCCCCCCCCAACAAAGGCAACCACCATGAAAAACTTCTCCAAAGTTAACTTTGGACTCCTAAAACAAGAGGTGGGTAATTTCACTACACCCAAGCAAATGGAAAATAGTTGCATGACCTCCAAATCATACACCAATGCACTGTACAAACACGTACACAAATGCATGGATCTTGCCATATCCAATAGAACTAAGATGCTCTCCTCAAAAAAAAAAGGAAGCCAATCTAGTGGTCCCCTGCTATAAACAAACTCTACAACAGGAGGAGGAAACTGATGCGGAATAAGGTGAAGTCCCAAGACTGGAAAAACTCCCTCATCAGCCTCAACAAATGGTTGAGATCCCTCATCAAATCCTCTAAAGCTAGCTATGAAAACAGAATTGCAGCAGACAGTAAAGACAACCACAAGGCCTTCTATAGTTATGTAAAGAATCTCCATGGCAATACCCAGATTTGCTCTGAGCTACTGTACAATGGTACCTCCTATACCGAGCCAACAGATATTGCAAATATACTGGCAGACAGATTCAGTGCTAACTTGTGTTTATATCACGCTATCGAAAGATGAAAATAGCGAACGTTATTTCATCGAACCTAAAATATCTAAACCACATAATATGGAACATTCAGAACAGCAAATTTTTTCCTTGGCAAAAAATTTGCTGTTCCGAAATACAAACACACAACACAAGCACACCTAAAAAACATCAATCCACACGCATACACTTATAATCCTACAACTAACCTTACACTAAACTGTACATACACTACTATCTATCCACTTACCTTAACCCTAAGGTCCGACACTATCGCACACTCACCTAACCTGTGCCCTAGCCCTAACTTACTTAACCCGCCCCTAACCCTAATTCACCTAACCCGTGCCCTAACCCTAACTCACCTAACCCGTGCCCTAATCCTAACGACCACACAATCACACACTTACCTGAACCCGACCCATAAATTTCCACCAGAGCGCCGAAAATAGTGAAGCCACAGAACTGGCCAACCAAATTCTTTCCCTTCGCTATTTTTAGCTTTCGCTCAAAATGGATTGATATTAGAACATTCGAAGTTTTAAAATTCCGATGTTCTGATATAGACCTGATAACTTTACCCCTCCCCCCAAAGGACCAATAACAATACCAGTAGATTGCCAGGCACCCAGTATTACTGATGCACAGGTTAAAACAGCACTGTCCAAGGCCAAGAATACAGCTTATATGGGACCTGACAGTATCCCTGGCTGCGTTCTACATGAACTACAGAGTGACCTGGCACCTCACCTGTGTGTCCTGTTCTATCACAGCCTCAGCTCAGGCTTTGTCCCTACCGAATGGCGCACTGCTACAGTCATCTCTCTCCACAAAGGAGGAGTGGCTACAGACCCCGGGAACTAATGCTCCATTAGCCTGATGAGTCTGATATGCAAAGCTATGGAACGCATCATCATGGACCTAATAAACAAGGATATATAGGGAATCTCCAAACTCTGGATCCTACACCATTTGGTTTTGTGAAGGGTAGATCATGCCTGCTCAACTTGGTCAACTGCTTTGAGTCAGTCACCAGAGCTGTGGATCAAGGTAAGTTAGTTCATACAGCCTACCTTGATCTGGCCAAGGCCTTTGATACCATTCCCCACTCAGGAATCATAGAAAAACTTACTAAGCTAGGCATCAACCCCTATATCACTAGGTGGGTTGCAAACTGCCTCACAGATAGAACCCACAGTGTGAAAGTAGCTGACTCCAAGTCAGACTGACAACCAGTCACAAGTGGAGTCCCACAGCGTTCAGTTCTGGGTCCTCTCCTGTTTGGTATCGACTTCTCTGAAGTCCAGGCCAACATGAAGGGACTCTGGCTGACAAAGTTCACAGATGATTGCAAGTTGGGAGCTATTATTAACTCCCCAAGTGATGTTGGCATCCTACAGAAAGGCCTCAATGAGACCAACGACTGGTGTCAGAATCATGGCCTTAAGCTCAATGCCATAAAATGTGTCTTCATCCCCTTTGGGAAAAACCCGGTTCCCTTGAATTACTACATTGATGGTAGTCTACTGAACACAGAAGGCGTTATAAGAGATCTGGGAACACAGGTTGACAGCAACCTCTCTTTTGACCACCACGTTGCCACTGTGTTCAGAAAGTCCTTCTATGTGGCACATCTCATTAGTAAGGGTTTTGGATCTAGGAAGAAAGAGGTCATTGTCTCCCTCTACTCTTCCCTCATTAGGCCAATCACATAGTACAATGCCCCATTTGGCATGTACCTCACTAGACACCTGCAACAACTGGAGAGGCTGCAAAAGTACCTCACAAAGAGGATCCTAGGCCTTAAAGACTTGTCCTATATGGACAGACTCAAAAAAACTCCTATCTCATATCGCCTACTTAGAGGAGATCTCTGCTTGACTTACAAAGCCATGTCTGACCCAGCTCTGTTAGAAATGTTACATCTAAAGAAATCCCAATCCCTCCGCACCACATGCTCCAGAGACCTCAACCTCATTACCACAATCAGCAGAACATGCTGGAGGGACAGGTTCATAACACAGACTACCCATACTTTGGAATAGACTTCCCATACATGTCAAGCAGAGCACCTCACTGGCCCTCTTCAAGAGAAATCTTGATGAGTGGATGGAAAATAGAAAATTCATGCCGGGGATCACTCCAGTGGCTCTACTCGACAGAGGCACTAGGAACTAAGGTTGGGTGGCACGATGCCAGGGTAATCCTATGGGCTAGGCTTGTAAAGGCTCCAGGGCCATTAGCCTAGTACACACCTATGAACCTATGAACAGAGTAATGTGATCACAAGGAGGTATCATATCCAAACTCCTTTTATGAACTGTTTTGCCATTAGAGAAGAGGGTGGAATCCATAAGCAGACAAGCAGAGATGGCAGCTAAATGCATACCATAGATGCATATGATAAGCCATCCTGAAGTAGCTCACAGACAAATTTCAAGACCATGGGAATATTAATCTCAATGGAGTCTGCATGTCCTCCCTGTGGTTGCTTGGGTTTCCTCCGGGTGCTCCGGTTTCCTCCCACATCCCAAAGACATGCTGTAGGTGGAGTGCACACTCTAAATTGGCCCTAGACATGAGTGCGAGAGTGTGTGTGCCTTTTGTGAAAGGTTGGGCTGGAAACTCGACACCGTAAAAATCCACTGCCAATCATGAGCGGACAGGTGATCTGCTGTGGCGACCCCTAACTGGGAAATGCCGAAAGAAGAAGGGATATTAATCTCAATGGACCTCTGTTTCCATTTAGGCACCATTTAGAAAAAGAAAACCTCAACCATTTATAAACCTAAGATTTTCTAGAAGCAGGTTTTCTGGCATCCTTTAATGTCTGCTGCATATCTTCATGAAACAAGTGCCTAAATGGAGTCAGGAATGAATCATCCAGGCCTTCAGTAGAAGTTTCTCCAAACTGGGTTGCAGGAATCAATGCAATGTCTTAACCAGGTACCTGTGCAATACTAAAGTCTCATGCAAGTAAGTGTTTACTGTGAAAGGTGTTAAAATGTGTTTTTAATTATGTGCAATATTAGTTTGTCTACCTGCATGTCCATGATGTAATAGCTAGGTGTTACATGTGTAAAGGTTTGTGAAAATATTCTATATGTTGTCTGCATATTGAGTCTGGAGACAAGGAATTTCATTCAGTTTTTGCACTCATGATTTCTAAATGACAATGACACTGAGACTTTGTCAGCACATCCAGAATTTGTGCAAGCCTATAATTGCCCTTGGCCAATACTATTAACATGGAGAATCAAGATTGCATCAGCCAATAGGGAGTTACCACAATGATCTTTGGCATTTCTTTCTCAACCTTCAGACATACTTTGTCAATTAGTGGAAAGGGTAGAAATACATACAGGAACATTCCCATTCAAGGGAACGAGAATGCATTTGCCATGCTTAGATATCTGGAACAGAATTTATTCCTCTGTTTTGAAAAGAGGCAAACAGACCTATTTCAGGTGTTTTGCACATCTGGACTAGATCCTGGAATACCACTGCCTTAAGCTGCCACTTGTGCTGTACTGCCCAAGATCTGCTTAGTCTGTCTGACACAGTGTTCTGCTCTGATGTGATGAATGATGCCTGAAGAGTCAGAGAATGATAGAAAGCCAGCGCCCAGACCATCACTGCCAATCAGCATAGAGGATATGACCTTGTGCCCCCTTGTTTATTGAGGTACCACATTACTGCAGTGTTGTATGCAAGCATCAGAAGAGGACCCAGAGCTGATAGGTGGTGATGGACTTTCAAGGTGAATCACCACCAAAATCTTCTTGATATTGATGTGCTTCCATGTGCCCTTGGGCCCCCAAGTGGCTTGCTCTTGCATCCCCACTAACACAGTTCCCCAAGCAAAGTCAGATAATATATCTGGACAGATTGCACTGTCACCAGTGGGGTGAAAAGTCCTGAATGATACTCAACTATCTCTCCACCACTGTAACTCTTATCTGATGAAAGGCAGCACCAGCAACTGGGATCCCTGGGAATGAAGGTGCTGGGTCTGACAATTTTGGATATACCAATGAATTTTTCTCAGAAGACAGGACACTGGTATCATGGGAATTATAGATGCCATCAGTCCAAGAATTGTTAGAAATTATCTTGCCAGGGTGACATTCATCTTGGAGAATTCCAGAAATGTCATCTGGAAAGATAGGATCTTTTGTTCTGAAAGAAAGGCCATTTTCTTCTGGGAGATAATTAAGCAGTCCAGAAAGACAAGTCTTTCTGAGGGCATCAGAAACTACTCCTCTTGGTTTAACTTGAACCCTAACTGGGACAGTAAGGCCAAGACAGTCTCTAGTGAATCCAAACACATAGACACATACTCTGCACAGATAAGCAAGTCATCCAGGTAAGGAAAAATGTGGATGCCCAGAGTCAGACAGTGAGATACTATTGGGGCACGGTACTTGGTACATACTCAAGGTGCAGTGGATAGCCTAAATGGCAATATATACAAACCAGACAAGACAAATCTCAGAAATCTCCTAAAGCAAAGTGGAAATGATGATATGCATCCTTCAATCCAGAGTCACCATGAAGCAGTGGTCAAACAACAGGCAGAAGCACTGTCTGCAGAGTGAGCATCTTGAACTTGGGGACCTTGACAAATGCATTCAGAAAGGAAAGGTCAAACACCAGTCACCATGACAGCTCTTTTCTGGAGACCAGTAAAATTCTGGAGTAAGCATATTTCATTCTTTCCAAAGGAGAGGCCAGGTCTATGACCCCTCTGTCCACCATTCATTTGCTGGAGAATAGGAGGCAATAGTAGTCTGGTATGGCAGATGAGGGGGGACCCCTTTGAATGAGGTGGATGTTCTTTGCACTGGCATCTGTAACCTATGCCAACAATGCTGTGCACCCATGTGAAGGAAATCACTGATGGCCAGGCTGCCTTGCTGAGAGCTAACTTTAGTGATGTGGCACCCAAAAAGGGACTTGAAAAAGATGGGTGCTGTGCCTTGGCACACTTATAAGTGACAAGGTGACTTATCCTTTTTTGGGAAAGGAACCCTCGTTAAGCTTGATGGGGTTCTCATCCTGACAATTCCTTTTGCTGCTTTAGTTTTTGTTTGTCTGGAACATCTGCCATAATTTTTGTTCGGTTTAGACTTCTGTTTGGAAAAATGATGAAAATGATCCTGCTTAAAGGAGGAAAATGTGGGAATATGAGCCATTTTCAACACCCCTTAGATGAGTTTAGCTCTTTCATTATAGTCTTTAAGGATCTGATTAGCTGCTGTACCAAACACACAATTAAAGTCAAGTGGAGCATCTCTGACTCATCAGAAAATTTCTGGCTGTGCAACCAAGCATATCTCCTGCTCACCACTGAAGATGTTGCATTTCCAGCAATAGTATCAGCCCCCACCTAAGGCACTCTTTAAAGTATCTTTAGACATCTTAGAAATACTGGCAGTAATAGTTTTGACATAGACCTTTTGCTAAGCAAGTAGTGACACAGCAAACTCATCTAAACTATAAATCTCAACACAGACTTCCACATAAAACACTGATAGTTAAACACTTTAAAAGTGTTTAACTGCAAGGAAGAGTAAACCTGTCTGGTGGACATCTGCAATAAATAAAGTCTATAACAAAAGGAAGAAAATGTCCAAGACCAAGAAGGAGCAGGTGCCCAATTGGAATCAATGTTTCCTTAGCCTGAACAAGCAAATAAGAGCACTAGTGAAATCCTCCAAAGCAAACGTTGAGTCCAAATTAGTCACATCTACTAGAGACAATCATAAGGCCACCTTCACCTATGTTCGTAACCTCAAAGGAAGCACCCAGATCTGTTCAGAACTGGTGGTCAAGGACACCACATATACAAATGCTGTAGATATAGCAAACTTGCTGGCTGACAGATTCATTGAAAACTTTATTTCTCTGTCCCCCCATCAGTAAACCAGGCCATCCCCAGTACCTGCCCCCTTCCCCTTATATATAGGGAACAAGTCATCACTGCTCTCTCAAAGGCAAAAAATACAGCCTCCATGGGGCCCAATAACATCCCAGGCTGCATCCTACATGAACTTGAGCAGGAACTTGCAGCATCATTAGGCACCCTATTCAAACAAAGCCTGGGTACTGGCTTAATTCCAGCTGAGTGGGGGACAGCCACTGTCATCCCTTTACACAAAGGTGGAGTGTCCACTGATATGGGAAATTATAGACTCATCAGCCTAACTAGCCTGATCTGCAAGGCCATGGACTGGATTATCATGGACCTCATTAACAAGGACATTGGCAACCTCCAAACACTTGATCCCACACAGTTTGGCTTCATCAAGGGGAGGTCATGTCTGCTAAATTTGGTCGACTTCTTTGAGACAGTCACCAAAGCATGGACAAAGGGAAGATAGTGCACACCGCCTACCTGGACATGGCCAAAGTCTTAGACACTATTCCTCACTTGGGCATAATAGATAAAGTCTCTCATCTTATATGTTACCAGATGGGTAGCAATGTAGTCAGTATAGGGGAAGCCACCTCAATCAGTAGACCCGTAACAAGCAGTGCAGCCCAGGGTTCGGTCTTGGGGCCTCTGTTATTTGGGATATACTTTTCGGAGGTGCAGGCCAAATCCAGTGGCTTATGGCTGATCAAGTTTGCAGATGATGGCAATCTGAGTGTTGTCATCAATTCCACCAGTGATGTGGACATCCTCCAAGAGGGTCTCACTCAGATAAATGACTGGTGCCAAAAACATGGCTGCAAGCTGAATACCAAAAAATGCATCATCATCATCCCCTTTGGGGAGAGTGACATCCCCACAAATTATCACATTAATAATGTCCTAAGCACTCAATCAGTCATGAGGGATTTGGGCGCCCAGGTTGATAGCAGCCTGACTTTTGACCACCATGTTGCTACTATAGTATGGAAAGCCTTCTACATGGCCCACCTCATAAGTAAGGGTATCTCATCCAGGGACAAGGAGGTCACAACACCCCTGTATTATTCCCTTATAAGGCCCATTAGAGTAAAACACACATTTTGGCATATACCTCACAAAGCACATGCAGCAGCTGGAGACAACAGAGGTTCTTCACCAGGAGAATCCAGGACCTCAAACATCTACCATACACAGATAGGCTAAAAGCCCTATCCCTCTATTCAGTTTCATACAGACTCCTCAGAGGTGACCTCTGTCTGGCATACAAGGTGATCATGGACCTCACCTTGATGGGACTAATGCATATCCACAAGTCAAGCTCCACTTGAGTAACACCTATGCCTGGCCTCAACCTGGTCTGTGACATCAACAAGACTTTTTGGCAGGACAGATTTGTGTCCCAGAGACTCCCTCATCTATGGAATATCCTCTACACATCAAGCTGAGCACCTCTTTACCCCTTTTTAAGTGCAACCTGGATAACTGGATGGGAAACAGAAAATATACCTCTAGGATTCCACCCATGTCCCTGGTGGACAGGGGCACCTGGTGCTGATGTATCTAAATATGGGCTAAACTCTTGCTAGACTTATAAGGGCCTTAGGGCCAATAGTCTAGTAACCTCCTATGATCCTATGAAAAGCCACCATGCTGGACTGAGCCAGCTTCATTCCGTGAGATTCTAGCCACTTGCCAAATTTATCTGAAGGAACAGAATTTAAAGAAGAAAAAGTCCTTTTATTAGAAGAAGTCATTTTGACACAGAAGTTGGGTCCACAGAAAAAGGGGCTTGGAGGCCAGGCATGGCTGAGAATACTCTGACTTTCTTAAACACCTTTTTAGGCAGAGCCTCAGTGAGCAGAGGATATTTATAAGCTATCTTAAAAACACTGTCCAGTGCTGGAATCAATGGAGAAAAGATCTCCACATTTGAAAACTCATTTGCCAAAAGACCATAAATCATGCTGATCTCAAGGGCAGCCAATGGATTACTCCCAACTGGATACATCCATAAACCTAGGCAGTATTAGGGTAAAAGACATCATCTGGTAGGGTTCCTGAACCTGCTCATCATCAGGGGAAACTGACTGATCCAACTCTGACAAGTCTGAAACCTCAGACAATAGATCCCCTTTCAAAATCATAACCCTTAGGTGACTGGCCAGATTTGGAAGCACCAGTATAACTCAAAATCTACACCCTGCATTCAACTGCCTGAACAATGGATCTAGCCACAGCCCAATCTCTGGTAGGAAAACAGTCAGAGAAAGCTTCCCTACCAGATGGTGTGTCTTGTGTCACTTCACAGCATGCACTACTCCAGTGGGAGAATCCTTGACGGAGATGTATCAACACTAGCAATGGATTCTGCACCCCTGACCTCCCCTGCACCTACAAGGTTTGGCTCTCCCATACCTGAAGCATGCAATGATATAGCCCCAGAAGATGAGTCTTGACTCTTGTGTCACTCACAGCTGTGGGGCACAAGATGCACTTTATCAGAAGTATATGACAAAATATTCTAAATAGCTCACACAAATATTTCAAAACCAAAGAGGTTGAAACCATTTCAGGACCTCTATTATAGGCTAGGCAATACCTAGAAAACTTCTTCCACTTCTAAGCATAAGATTTTTTAGTTGCAGGTTTTCTTAACTTCTTAAATACTTACTGCATGTCCTCATGGAACAAGTGCTACAAAAGTATCAAAATAGAATCATCCAGCCTGTAAGTTACAATTGTTCTAAGCTGGGGAGTTCCATTTGCTCCAGATGCTATATGAGCAGATGTAGTCAGCGAGGAAGCTTGTAGTAACTGCCACCCTTGGATAATTCCATTAAAAAGGAGAACCAAATTTGCCTGAGCCAAAAGGAGGTTACCACAATGACCTTTGGTAATTCTTTCTAAATCTTTTGAAGTACCTTAGAAACACAGGAAAAGGTAGAAATTCAGGAACATTTCCAACCATGGGAATGACAGTGTATCTGTCTTCCAAGCATGGCTGCAAGAATATCCTGAAAAGATTTTTTGAGTTGTCTGTTTTGAAAGGAGGCAAACAGATCTACTTGAACTGTTCTCCACATCTAAATCAAGTCCAGTGCTTCCACTTGTGAGGGTCTGTCCAGGATCTGCTTAGTCTGTCTGCCACTGTGTTTTGCTCTGAATGTACATGGCCTGAAGAGTCCGAGAATGCTGTACAACCAGCTCCCAGGCCATCACTGCCACAGGAACAAAGGGTATGACCTTGTACCACCCTTGCTCATACAGGTACCATGTCATAGTAGGGTTTTCTGTGACCACTAGAAGAGAATGCAGAGTCCATAAGTGGTGAATAACTTTTTAAGCATGAATCAATGCCAACATCTCTTTTATGTTTATATGTGCTTTGGCATGCCCTGAGGACCTCAAAACCCTTGCACTTGAACTCCCATGGACACTTCTCCCCATCCAAAATCTGAGAGTGTCCATCTGAGCAGACTGGACAGGGGTCTGAAAATACAGAAAAGTATCCCTAGATTCATGGACAGTTGACTACAACTGCATTTCCTATTTCACAAATCCCAGTACGTGGAAATCCAAGGGATGAAGATGACGGGTTCAATAATTCTTCAAGTACCACTGAATTTTTCTCGTATGCAGTCTAGCTAGTGGTATCAAGAGGATCACTGATGCCACAAGGCCTAGAATTTTGAGCAACTATCTTGCTGAGGCCATGTCTAGAAGAGAGAAATACAAGGAAACACCCTGATAAGCCAGAATGTCATCTTCTGGCAGTAAGGCCATCTTTTCTACATTAATCCAAGTGGACAACTTGCTAACTGCTTTAGGCATGAAGGATGGATTAAGCCCTGAGAGTCGCTGTCTCTATGTAAAATGAGGAAAGGGAGAATGGCCAGGAGAGCTTGTAAATCAGACACCCTCCTGGGTGAAGTGAGATCCAAGAGGAGGATGGTCTTCCAAGTACAAAATTTCAGAGACATAGAACAATCTGATTCAAAGGGAGGCAAAGTAAGCTTTTCTACTCTAGCACCAAATTATGATCCCAATGAGGAGAGATGTTTATTTGGGGGGGGGGGGGTTAAGATGTAGAACTCATCTGAGGAAAAACCTTAGGCTACGCCTGATCAAAGAAGCTTACATAGATATTGCAGGCCCATAGGGGACCTGTGCTAAGAGTGGATCCTGACTGTTTGCAGCACCAGATGAAAAACCTTTTACACTTAGCCATGTAAGATTTTTTGGTAGGAGGTCTCCTTGCCTGTAGTAGGGACTTGTGCTACCGCTTCAGAGAAGAAATGTAGGATTAAAATCCTATCATCCATAGGTTCAAAGATGTTGGATTCAGGGGGAGCAGCAATCCTTTTTTATGAGTAATTAGGTCAAGCTGCAGAAGAATCCTTCTGTAACTTCCTTCTGCTAGGTGAAACAACATGGGGAATCAATGTTGCCTTCACAAGAATAAAGCCAGTAAGTGGAGTTTGAGTGTTTCCTTTTGCGCTTTAAGAAGAACTCTTGGAATGAGTGGCACAATAGAGAGGGCATGGAGGAACATCCCTGTCCACTGGAAAGAGATGGTGTTTGTCCTCCAGGCTGTAAGACAACAGTCCCTGGTGAAAAACTGGGGAGCTGATGGTTGATTGATGAAGCAAAGAGGTCTATTTTAGGAGTGCCCCACTGTGATGAAGCAAAGAGGTCTATTTGAGGAGTGCCCCACTGAAGTGTGATGTTATCGAAGACTTCTCTGTTCAACGTCCACTGGAGCAATTTAAGCAGTCTGCTAGTACATTGTCCTGTGAGGAGATGCATGTGGCTGTGAGTGTGATGTTCATTTGCATTGCTATATTCCAAACATTCTGTGATAAACTGCAAAGTGTCTCCATTTCTTTATGGATTGTGATATTGTTTGTGTACACTTGGAGTGGTTCATGTCTACAAATGTGGGTGAAAATCTGAAGACTGTGCAAAAGTGTCATTTCTTTCAGGCTGATGTGCTTTTTCAGAAAGTGGGGCTGCCATTTCCCCTGCTCTCAGTGTGATCCTGTTCAAGCCATCCAAGCCTTGTCTGAGGTGTCTGCATGAACATGTTGAAGAGGAGAAAGAGGAGGTGTAAGTTAATCCTGGGTTGAGGATGACCTGTCCCTTCCACCACATAAGCTCCTTTTTGAGTAAAGGGAGGAGGGAAATTGGGGTGTCCAAGGGGTGACAGTGCTCTGATCACAAAGACTTCAGGAATTAATTAATTTTCCTCATGTGGAATCTGGCCAGGGGGAAGCATAGGGATGGTGGCTGCCTTAAATCCCAAAGACCTTAGCATCTCCCTTGCAGAACAATAGGCTGCAGATGACAGGTCCTGGATGCAACTGGACAGGCTGATAAAATACTTCTGAGTCAAGAAGGCATGAATTTTCTGTTCTTCTGAGTCAAGAAGGCATGCATTTTCTGTATGTCCAACCTGCATTCCAGAAAAAACATTTCCTGTGTAGGGAACGTGATTTTTTTGGTAGTTTACAGTGAAACCCAGACCTGTCAGAGAATGAAGGGTGAACTGAAGATTCTGAAAAGAAACTCTAGGAAAATAGCCAGAATCGGAAAGTCATCTAAGTAGGGGAAATCTGAATCCCTTGAGTGTAGCAGAAAGCTACTACAGGCACTAGGCAATTTCTAAACACTCCTGGTGCTGTGGAAAGGCCAATGAGCAGAGTAGTAAACTGAAAATATGAGGAGGCAGAAGAAAAGTTAAAGGAAAAATGGCAGATGATGGGGCCTGCCCTGGTCATACGATCTTGTTTTCTTGCTTTCATTCATCCCAGAATACATTTCAAGTCCTCTTTATACGAGTCATGCTAGACATAAGGAAGGGGTGGTGCTTTTTCATGCCATTAAGGTAGAATGGCAGGACTGTGAAGCACTGTCATCTAAACACAGCATCTGTAACAGAGCTACTTCTAGGTTTCCTTGACTGAGCCTCATTTATATCTGTCAAAGCTTGTTCTATGCTACAAATAGTTGTTACCTACTTCCAGAAAAAGAAAGTAGGTAAATAGGCTTCTGTACAGGGATTCTTTTGTAGCTCTAAAAAAATTGACAGACCTCCCACACACACACACATGCTAAGATGTGAAAACTCTTACTGCAGTAAATGATCCTTGCTGTTCATTTACAGGTGACAAGTAGTAGGACTCAAAACCAAGTCTGTCTGATACTTCCCCAATGCCTTAAGTGGTAAGTTTTTTTATCTTATGAATGATGCATAATTAAAATCTGCTTTACTAGTTCCTTAATTATTTCTGTCATGCTCACCCCCCCTTTTTTCTATTTCATATTTATTTATACTTTGGTAAACAGGAAAGTGAACTGGTCCCAGGACGCTTTTTGGCCACATCTCGGGCTGCATTGGCAAAGATAATAATAAGTAATAAATGAACTTAGCAATACAAAGACAAAAATACTGACAAAGACATTGGCAAAGACTGCATGTGCAACACATTGCCAGTGTGTGACAGTGAATAAGTAAAACATTAACCAACATTTACTAGTATGTGTACATTAATAATGCTTAACTCTACTATATTAAGCTTATTATAAATAACAAATTGTTTGTACCCATACTGCGCACACATATATATGTAGTGTGTAAATGTGTCTGCGTGTCTATATAAAGTACGTGTACAAACACGAGTGTGTGTGTATAACAGAACTAGATTAGATGCCTGTGTGTACTTCATGTCATTTAAAAAAAACAAATCAAAATGGACATTTTTTGTAACTGTATGCGTGTCTACACAAATACACACAGATATATATATATATATAGATATATATATATATACACACACACAAATGTATGTATAGCATGTAGAATACTATATGTGGGATGCAGTACTGTGTTTAAATGCACGTGACTGTGTGCGTGTATGTGAGCATTTAAACACAGTTAAGTACTTTTGATTTCTTAATGTTTTTAATGCAAGACCACATAGTAAATGTGAGTTAAAGTAAATTCAGCTGTATGTGATGGTTGCCATCAATGGTCAAATTTCCTTTGTGGACTACAAAAATGCTCATGCACTCTCAACAATGTAAGGATTGACTCAAAGTCAGTGGGAATCTCTTAACATGGATCTACGTGTACCAGATATGCATCTCCCTTTGGGAACATGTCACAAAAAAGCATAAAGTTCACCTAGTTGATAGGGTTGCCACTTATCTCTCTTTCTGTTCTATCCTGTATGTGTGGGGGGCTTGAAAATGGTAAATGTTTAACTACTTTATAAGAAAAAATACTTTGACTTTTCTCTAAATGTCACATAAATCCTTGATACATTTAAATTTTCTTAACATATAAACTATTATAAATAACCGACATTTAAAGCTTAGCATTTCAATACTGCACTGCTGCTTATGTAAATTTGTCAGAAAAGGTGACAACTGCCATTAAACCCGTCTGATATAATTGCTTTGCTATAAAAGGGGAGTATTCTCTTCCTCTCTTCAATAAAACAGTGGAAAACAGTTCCACGGCTTTTAATTTTTTTTTTTTTTAATTATTATTATTATATCAGCTGCTTTGTTCCTGGCAGCAGTATCTGACAGGGTAAATTACAGATTTAACTCTGTCCATGATATGTCATGCAGGCAAACACAAATTTCTCTCCAAAGTATGTGAGAAGGGGTCTACTTTAAAACTTTGGCATACCATTTTGTTGACGTTCAAAACAGCGAGATGAAAATGTCAGAAGTTAATCATGAACCCCTGGAACACTATTTCCTCTCTGGGAAAGTAACCAATTGGCCAACAATGATAACATTGCAAATGGAAGCAAATTACACCCATTGAAGTGGGGGGCTGCACCCCCCACCCCTCTACTTAAATATGCCAACTCTGAGATCGCACTACAGCAGAGAAAGGGCAAAGTTCACCAAGGTAGCCAAGTGGTTACTTTCCCCGAGAGGAGATATGATGTTTTGGGAGCTTGTGATTGTAAACTTCCAATGTTTTTGTCTCGCCATTTTGAACGTCAATGAAATGGTAAGTCGCCATATGAAGGGGAACCATGAGAAATTAAGCTTAAAAAAAGTAGGTGGGCTTTCCCTTCCTTTGATTCCAATGCAAGGAAATAAAAGTTTTAAAAAGTACAAGCAGGTTTCTGGTACCTACACAACACTGGAACCATATTTAAGGGAGTAAAGAAACCTAATGATTGAGCTGAAGTGTAGGAGAGGGCAAAATTTTCCTTCAATTAATCTCCTACAAGAGGGATGAATGGGAATGTACAGATAGGGTTTCGTAAGATATAACACTAAGAAAGTCTATGGAAGGATGAAAAGTAAGAGAGTCTAAAGAAAGCATTCTTATGGTATCTAAGGGCTCAGGCAAGTAGGATCTGTCTGATGCCTTTCATAGTTTTACTTTCATCTTGGAGCATTTTAAACAGACTGGCTGCCTGAGGGCAAAACAATAAGTCATCAAAGGGTGAATTTAGCATTTTTGACTTCAAATCCTAAGGCATAGGCTGACTGCGAAGATATGCATATCTAGGGATAACAGATCCCTTGGCAGCAGACTTGAAGCAGCATTCACAGTAACATAACTGCATTTAATGCTGTGTCTGGCAACCTGAGTGGCCTGTGAAAAGTGCTGCATCTGTTGTTTAGAGTCTGCTGTAGAAGGATCCAACCTAACTTTAAGGAGTTAAGAAAATAAATCACTCAAGTCTGGTAACTGTGCTAAAGGCACGGGTAGCAGAGGTGTAAACCTTCCTTGTCTATCCATACCCCCTACAGTATTACCAGTGGGTAGGACATTACCAATGGGCAGCAGCTTGGAGGGTTTATCTGAGGAGACGTACTTTAGAAGGGTCTGCCACCAGGTTCTTATACAGAAATTTCAGGCCATCAGGAATACTGTAAAACCAGTCTGTTCTCTTAGGAGCTGGGGGTTGAAAATTAGGTACAGAAGAAGTAGACTGAAAGGGGTCCTAGAAAGCCTCAAGCACAGGAGGGACTGGGGAAGTGGTAAGGGGTACCCATCTCCAAGAGGGTGGATTACCAAAGTATTTTATCATGCTCTGTATAGTTTTCTCCAAAGGAAGCCTCCTCTATAGGGGAATCTGTTGAGAGGGAATCCCCTTCATCAGAAGAGAACTGTCCTGCAGAATGCAGCTGAGAAGAATAGTCCAGAGAATGGTCAGAGTTATAGTCCTGTTCCTCGTTAGAGGAAAAGGAAACATAGTAGGTTAGAGAGTAGCTTGTAGTTGTGCTGACTTAAAAGGGGGGCTTCAAAGATAACAGATTTGAATAACCATTGTGAAAAATCCATCCACTCTTCCTCTATCTGTTAAAAGGAGAAGCCACATGATTAGGCTTCTGCTTTTTCTTTTTAGGTATGATGTCCTTCTAGATAAGAATCAGAGGATCAGAACCATGGCTGACCTCTATTAGAGAGAGCCTGGGATTTCTTCTCTAACTAGAATTTGTGGGATGATGTGTGATCCTTCTGAATTAAGACGGGACTCCTCACATGTATCAGCACTCTGCAAGGCCTCAGACAGGGTCTCAGTAGCAGGCAACTGAGAAGTAGCAAGATATACAGTGGATTCTGAAACCTCAACGGATGCGTCAGAGTCAGAAAGACTGGACAGCAGATCTGCTCGAGGCCTCTTTTGTTTTTTTTCTTTGCCATCAGATGGATGCCTGATGAAGTGGCGTCAGTCATCTTGGATTGGACCAAGCATTTAATTAGCTGGGTCTTGAGGACAGTGCTGAGGGCAGAAAGCCGAAGGGTTTTTAGAATGAATGACCGACAAATGAAGACTTGTGATTGTGTTCTAGGCCTATGCAAAAAAATAGACTTTGTATGCAGGTCTTTCTATGGAATCTGCCTACTGCACTTGCACTTACCCCCTCCTAGCTGATGTCTACAGATTTAACAAAAAATTCAAAAACAAAAAGGAAGGTTCCTCAATGGGGCACTTATCTGTATAGATAAACAGAGCAAAGGTACCAAAGACCATGAACAGTCCTGAGTTTGTGCTGGTGGCAACATAGTCTGGAGAAAGTACAGTTTTGTACCTACCATAAATGTAGATGTCTGATAGATATGCAACTGCAGTCCTTACATATGGGTTGTCCTGCCTCAGGCAGCCCTCGGTCGGCCGGATTCCAAAGTCTGGGTCCGGCGTCGGCTGATGTCACCTCCTCCCCGACGTCAGAGCAGCTGGGGTATAAAAGCATCAGCCGATGCCATCTTCCTCAGTGTTTCTTGCCCCAGATGCCAGGTGCCCTCCAAGGAAGGATAAATTTAGAAACTGGATAAAAAATTCCAGACATACACAATAGTAATAAACAGATACACCATAACAGATATCCCCAGCTAATTATAAAAGGAGGGAAGTGGACCCAATACACAGAGGGGTAGGAGGGAGGGAAAACCTGACTGCAGTTGCATATCTATCGGACATCTACATTTATGGTAGGTACAAAACTGTACTATGTCCTTCAAGAATGCAACTGCAGTCCTTACATATGGGTTGAATACCATAGCCAAGCTGGGGGTGGTAGGCTCTAAGATAAGGATGGTGTAGCTAAAATGTCCTGCAGGACTGCCGAAGCAAAGCCTGCTCGGGATCTGGAATATAAAGGCAGGTTGTAGTGCTTGGAAAATGTATGCATGGAGCTCCATGTAGCAGCTTCTAGAATGTCCTTTGTAGCCACCCTCTTAGGAAGGCTGTGGAGGTGGCTGTAGCTCTGGTGGAGTGTGGCCTGATATTGGCTGGCACACCCTTTCCATGGAAAGAATAACAGAATCTGATGCAATGTCCAATCCATTTTGAAATAGTTTGCTTGGAAATTGCCTTTCCTTGCACTGCAGGAGCGTATGCTACAAATAGTTGGTCAGACTTTCTGTTGGCCTTTGTTCTGTCCAAGTAGTAGCGTAATTGTCTGTGTATGTCCAAAGTATGTAGCAGCTTTTCCCCCTTATTTTGAGGATTGGGAAAGAAAGTGGGCAAGTGAATTGCTTGGTTCAGAGACACCCTGGAAATCACTTTTGGCATAAAAGAAGGGTTGGTTCTTAAAGAAACCCTGTCCTGGTGAAAAATGAGAAATGGAGGCACTGCCATGAGGGCCTGTATCTCAGAGACTCTTCTTGCTGAGGTAATTGCCAACAGGAAAACTGTTTTCCATGAAAGAAATTGCAATTCTGCAGATGCTGCTGGTTCAAAAGGAGGAAGAGTTAGTTTTTCCAACATGAAGTTGAGGTCCCATGCAGGCACTGGTGGCTTTCTGGGAGGTTTGATATTCTTTATCCCTCTTAGAAATTGTCACAGCAAAGGATGTGAAAACACAGGTGGATCAGTGTTGTATGTTGCTGAAATTGCTGAAGCATGTATTTTTATAGAAGAATATGAAAGTCCATTATGCAGCATTTCTGCTAAGTATTCCAGTATGTGTGGTATGCTCATTACTGATGCATCCTGTCCCTTGTTGGTATTCCAGATGTTGAATCTCTTCCATTTGGCTGAGTAAGCCTTTCTGGTGGAAGGTCTGCGTGCTTCCAATAATATCTGGTGAACTTCCTTGGAAAGAGAGATATGGGTAGAAGTCATGGGACCCTCCAGGCTGTCAGCTGTAAAGTTTGCAGGTTGGGATGAACCGTCTTGTAATTGTGCTGAGTCAAGAGTAGAGGCCATTGAGGCAGGGGCCACGGTTTAGTGCAAGTTATGCTCCTTAGTAATGGATACCAGTGTTGTCTTGGTCAATCTGGAGCTATTAAGATGCCTTTTGGTTGCTCTGCTTTGATTTTTAGTAACACCTTGGTCATTAATGGTAGAGGTGGGAATGCATAGATTGTTAGCAAGTTCCAGCTGAATGAGAGAGCATCTATTCTCCAGGCTTGTGGATGGTGTGTCCTCGAGCAGAACTTTTTCAGATGATGATTGAGGTGGGAGGCAAAGAGGTCTATGTCCGGCCTCCCCCATGCATGAGTTATTTGAGCAAAAATGTCTGGATGTAGCATCCATTCGTGCGGGTCCATGATGTTTCTGCTTAGACTGTCCGCCAGAACATTGTCCCTGCCCGGAACAAACTGGGATTGCAGCTGTATGTCCAGTTTCAGGGATTTTTCCCAAAGAGCCATTGTTAGTCTGCAAAGGGGGTAAGAATGAGTACCTCCCTGCTTGTTTATGTACCACATAACAGTGGTGTTGTCTGTCTTTATTAGTAGATGACCTCGTTGAAGATATATTCCGAAGGCCTCGATTGCATGAATTACTGCTAACATCTCTTTTTGATTGATGTGTAGATGTATTTCCTGGGGGGTCCATTGCCCCTGAATGCATCTTCCCTCCATGTGCGCCCCCCCATCCATGGTCTGAGGCGTCTGTTGTAATGGTTTGGCTTGTTTGAGGCTTGTTGAAAGGCATACCTTTGTTTAACTGGCTTGCTTGGGCCCACCACAAGAATTCCCTTTGTAGACATGGGATGAATGGTATAATTGCTTCCAAGTTGTGGCTGTGTTGAGACCATAAACTTTTTAGGTACCATTGTAGTTTTCTCATGTGAAGTCTTGCCAGTGGAATCAGTAGAATGCAAGATGCCATGAAACCCAGGGCCTGCAGGATTTTCCTTGCAGTCATCTGGGTGAGCCTTGCTAGGCTTTTGAAGTACTGTAGTAATTGTTCTTGCTTCTCGTCTGTGAGGTAAGCCATTTGCGATTGTGTGTCTAGTTTGGCTCCTAGGAAAATTATTTGTTGGGATGGCAATAGTCTTGATTTTTGTAAGTTGACTGTGTATCCCAAAGCCTGTAGTAAGTGAATGACATAATTCAAGTTTTTTGTCAAGGCTTGCTTGCTGTCCGCTTGTATAAGGCAGTCGTCCTGGTAAGGGTATATTTGTATCCCCTGGAGTCTGCAGTGTGCAATTACTGATGCCAGGCATTTCGTGAATACTCTGGGCGCAGTAGATAAGCCAAAAGGCAATGCTGAGAATTGATAATGCTCTGACCCTGCAAGAAATCTGAGGTATCTTCTGTAACTTTGTCTGATTGGGACATGCAGGTATGCCTCCTTGAGGTCCAGAGTAACCAGCCAAGACCCCTTGCCCAGCATGGGAAGGAGTTGCTGCAGTGTCAGCATTTTGAATTTTGGTACAATGAGAAAGGTGTTTAAAGCGGACAAGTCCAGTATAGGCCTCCATTGATTTTCTTTTCTTGTAACAAGGAACAGTCTTGAATAAAATCCCTGGCCTTGTTCCTGAGGAGGAACCTTTTCTATTGCTTTTATTTTTATCAGCTTTGTAACTTGTTCGAAAGCCTCTGCCCTTTGATTTTGTGGCAGGTTTGGCATGCCTTGCTTTGTTGGTAAAGTATGGAAGTGGAACCTGTAGCCTTGGTCTATTATGTCCAGAATCCATTTGTCCTTTGTTAAAATGTGCCAGTTTTTTGAAAATAAGGATAATTTTCCACCTAAAGGTGCTTTTCTTTGAGCCTTGGTAGGTGGTGCCAAAGTCAAGTCATTGTGATTGTCCCTGTGGAGCAGGGGATGTCCCTGCGCCACCTCTCTGATTAGTCGGTTGCCATTGGCGGCCTCTGTAGGAGCCTCTGTATTGCCCTCTTCCTCGGGCACGCCTGTTCTTTCCCCTTTGAAATTTGTCAGTGTCCGGAAAGGACCAATTCTTAGAAGGCTAATTCCTGCTGAACCTTGGTGGCTGAACCTGGAGGAAATCCTTGAATGTTTGCACTGATTTAGCCTTTTCCTCAATTGATTTCAAAACATCCTGAGCATTAGCACCAAATAGCTTGTGTTTTTCCAGAGGTGCATCTAGAAGCTTTACTTTAACATGATCTGGCAATGCCTGTTCTTTCAACCATGCATGTCTATGTATGACTGCCCCTGTCATAGCTGCCCTACATGAAGCTTCCAATGCATCATAACCACACTGAAGAAAATAATTGCTAACCTGCTGAGTGTTATTGACCAAATCCTGCAAGGCCTTTCTGTCTAAAGGCTCAGGAGAGGCTAACTTTTTCTGCAGATCATCCATCAAGAAATCCTGATACTGAAACATATGAAAAAGGCAATTAAGGGCTCTCATGGCAAAAGTGGTTGAGGTATAAACTTTTTTGCCCCACCTCTCCAGTGACCTAGCTTCCCTGTCTGAGGGCAAAGGATTTTTGGCCGTGGATGTGGCCATCCCTTTGGGCCCCTGAGAAATTGTTTCTAGATCCACAGAATGGGCCTTAAAGAAATGCTTGTGAGTTTCAGGAACCCTGTAGTATCTGTCTGGCTTGACAGGAGCAGGGGGGAGAGAGTCAGATGAAGTACTCGAATCTGCGTACACATCATCCAGTACATCTAAGACAGGGGGGATAGCTAAAGGCCTGTGTTGGGGAAGCTTAAGGAAGGTACAAAGCCGCTTCCTGGAGTCAGAGAATTCCTGGCCTTGCCACTGAAAATGCTTTCTCATGGAATTGAGAATTTCCCCAAAAGAAATATCCTCAGGAGGAGAAGCAGAAGGAATAGAGTCCTCCGCATCAGAATCCTCATAGGCCTGGAAGGATTCTTCCTGGGTATCTGAGTGATCAGAGTCAGCAGTAGCTTCATCAGAAGAAAGGGTGTCTGGGTGCTCAACCCTGGGCCTTTTATCAGAAGGAGGCCAAGAACCTCTCTCAGGATGGGCCTGGGAACCTCGGATTAAGGAAATCAAATCTGCAGCTAAGGTCATGATTTGTTTATCAGTAGTGGGCTGAGGCAAAACTTTAGGGGGGTGAGACTTAGCATGGCTGGCAGCCTTAGCACGTGTATAGGCCTTGATAGACATAGACATAGGAGGCCTAGCTGCCCCATGTGCTGGAGTCACCTTGTCCACCGGTATAGTCTCAGGTAAATCTTGGGCTTCAGATTCTGGAGGAAAGTCCACAACTGGCGCAGGCTCCGGGGCCGGAGTGATCGGTAAAGCGGTGTCGTCGGTCCGAATCGGCAGAACAACCGCCTCAGAAGAGACCGATGAACTCGCGGTAGTTTTTGGTGTGGTGTCGGTGGAAGTCGCGGGCCGAGGATGTCGGTCCCGGTCTTTCCGTTTTTTGGAAATATGTGGTGTCGGTTGTTCCAATGGCATGATATAACAGTATTTATCGCCAAAAAAGTCTTCTGCAAACTCTGCCCAGCGCCTGAGAGTGCACTTATTGAAGCAAGCACAGGCAGCACAGGCCGAGACGTCGTGGTCTGGGCCAAGGCAGGGAAGGCAGTAAGAATGGAAGTCCTTATGAGGTATTTGTTTACCACAAGACAAACAATTATTAACTTTTTCAATTTTGTCTGACATCGGCTGAGGCAAGAAAAGGTTCCCCAATGGGGTACTTAGCTTTTTGATGACTTCGGATAAGTAAAACACAGGAGCTGACCGACCGGCACTTGCGAACTGCTTCTGCTTCGGGCACCATGTGGCAAGAAAGACTGAGGAAGATGGCGTCGGCTGATGCTTTTATACCCCAGCCGCTCTGATGTCGGGGAGGAGGTGACATCAGCCGACGCCGGACCCAGACATTGGAATCCGGCCTACCGAGGGCTGCCTGAGGCAGGACAACCCATATGTAAGGACTGCAGTTGCATTCTTGAAGGACATCCACACCATATATGCTTCTTTATATCCCAATACATATGAGCTGAGGTCATGCATCAGACATTTTATACCCACAGAGCTGTTTTTCACAGAGCCTGTTTTCAGCTGGTTTCAGCGAGAAATCAGCAGATGCATGTCTTGATCATGGGGGAACCGGGGGAACCGGAGGAGAACACGGAAAGAAGGGAGAAACTGCAACAAACCAGGCAAGGCACCCCAGCCGAATCGAAAGAACCTCTTGCTGTGCTGGCTATTAACGTTAACCGCTGCACCACTGTGCCGCCCACATATGAGCTAGGTAAGGTGAAGTTTTTTGTACCCCAGCCAGACATCAGCAGTGACAGCCCATATGTCAGGAATACTGTAATGGTGATTTCAGTCAGGACATCCCCTCTTGTTTGGCTTTGAAGAATTATCCTCCTGCTATTTCCTTTTGGATCCCTGACTTTTGTTTGGCTGGGATTTTTGTTTGTTCTGCCACTTGAAGTAACGTGTCTTGTTTAGGGAGAACCTGAGTACATGAAAGATCCTAGATACTCCATGCATTAATTTGCCATCAGCCCAGTGCTTGAAAATCTATGTAACAGAGGGGCCAAATATGAATTCAGTATTTAATGCATTCAAAATTTCAGCTTTAAATCATCATGGAAGTTTTGATTATGTAACCAAGTACACCATCTTAATGCAAAAGAATAAGCAGCATTTCTTGAGATTATATCGGCACATTAAAGCACAACTCTAATTCTAAAGGCTAGATTATGAGAGAGACATAATTTTGTCCTGAAGATCTAATAATTTTCCCTCTTTATCAGGGGATCATGGGTTACATGAAAAGTACAGTTCTGTATACTTACCATAAATGTAGATGTTCGAGTGCATTCACTGTTGCAGTCATCACACTTGGGTTATCTGCCTGCAGGTAGCCCTCAATCGGCCCAAATACCAGAGTCTTAGGATTTCTGCATCAGATGCAGTCACTTCTTCCATGACATCAGGTCGTCAGGGGTATAAAACAGGCAACCAACGCCAATACATCATTTTTTCTTGCCCCAAATGTCAGGAGCCCCCAAACAGGAAGCTAGTATATGGTGGGGAATGCCACCAGTAAAAAGTAAATAGCAATGCCATTAGGAATGGCCATAGAGAAGAGAGGAAGAAAAACAGAGAAAGCCAGGGGGCTGGAGGGAGGGAAACTAGGACTGCAACAGTGAATTCACTCGAACATCTACATTTATGGTAAGTGTACACAAGTGTACTATGTTCTTTGTGTTTCACTGTTGCAGTCATCACACTTGGGTTGATTCCCAAAGCTGAGGAAGGGTGTAGCCAGTCAAGAAGTGTTAGGGCTGGCTAGTAGGCCTTGCAAGACTGCCGTAGCAAATCCAGCTCTGGATTTAGACAAGACTGGTAAGTGGTAATGCTTGGTGAAGGTGTGTACAGAACTCCAGGCTGCAGCTTCCAGAATGTCCCTGGTAGGGACTCCCCTGAGAAATGCTGTAGAGGTGGAAGTAGCCCTAGTGGAATGTGGTCTGATCCCCTGTGGGGTAGGTTTTCCATGGTGCTTGTAGCAGAAATGGATGCAGTGTGCTATCCATTTGGAAATAGTTTGCTTTGAAATGGCCTTACCCTCTGCCCCTGTAGCAAAGCTGAGTAGCAGCTGGTCAGATTTTCTGAAAGGTTTAGTCCTATCAAGGTAGAACCTGAGCTGTCTGTGCACATCCAAGGAGAGCAGGATCCTTTCCTCTTTATTCTGAGAGTTAGGGAAGAAGGTTGGCAAATGGATGGATTGGTTTAGAGCCACATTGGAGACCACCTTAGGTATAAAAGACAGGTTAGTCCTGAGGGAAACCCTGTCAGCATGGAAAATAATGAAGGGTTCTACAGCCATTAGTGCCTGTAACTCAGACTCTCTTCTTGCTAAAGTTTTAGCTAAAAAGCAGGGCTGTTTTTCAAGAGAGGAATTTTAACTCTGCTGAAGCTGCAGGTTCAAAAGGGGGAAGCGTGAGCTTTTCCAGTACAATGTTAAGGTCCCAGGCAGGGGTGGGTACTCTCCTAGGGGGCCTTACGTTGTTAGCCCCTCTCAGGAACTGTTTGATGAGAGGGTGAGGAAATAGAGGTGGCTCAGTATTATAATGAGCTGAGATGGCATGAATCTTAATGGAGGAGAAGAATAGGCCTCTGTGGAGTAGTCTGCTAGGTAATCCAAGATTAGAGGTAAGGAGGGCACTGCTGTGTCCTTCCCTTGAGACTGATTCCAAGAACATTATCTCTTCCACTTTTTGGCATAGGATTTCCTAGTACTGGGCCTTCTGGCCAGCACCTGTTTGCTGAAGGATGATGGTGGTGTATTCAAGGGATAAGCCGGGCTGCAAGGTTTAGGGATTGCAACTGTGGATGCAAAATCTGTCCCTCCTGCTGAAACAGCAGAGTAGGAGTCTGGTGAAGGTGCCAGGGTGGCACTGTTGTCAGACTGTGCAAGAGTGGGTACCAGTGCTGGCGTGGCCAGTCTGGGGTAATAAGAATTGCCCTTGGCCTGTCCTGTTTTATCTGGAGTAGTGCTTTTGAGAGGAGGGGCAGAGGGGAAAGGCATAAATTGAGAGGTTCTCCCATTGAAAGGATAAGGGTATCCACCTTCCAGGCACTGCTGTGAGGTTTCCTGGTGCAGACTTTTCTCAACTGGTGGTTCCCGGGGAAGGCAAATAGGTCCACCTCCGGTGTCCCCCACCTCTGGAATTGAAGGTTGAAGGTGTTGGGCTCCAATTTCCACTCATGTGGGTCTAGGAGATTTCTGCTTAAGTCTGCCAGTGAATTTTGTTTGCCTAGCAGGAATTGAGCTTGTAAATGCACTTAGTTGCTCAAGGCTGTGTTCCACAGGGCCATGGCTAACCTGCAGAGTGGGTATGAATGGGTTCCCCCCTGCTTGTTTATGTACCACATAACTGTGGTATTGTCATTTTTATAAGCAGTTGTCCTGGAAGGATTAGGTATTTGAAGACTGTCAGAGCATTCTGTACAGCTAGCATCTCTTTTTTATTAATGTGCAGGATAATCTGGGTTGGACTCCAGTTGCCCTGAATGCACTTGCCTGCCATGTGAGCCCCCCATGCATAGTCTGATGCATCTATTGTCAGGGTTGGATGGCGAGGGGTTGAATGAAAAGCAGTCCCTTGTTGTGGTTGCATGCTTTTGCCCACCAAAGGAACTCTGCCCTTAGACAAGGTATGATTGGAATGACTGTTTCCAGGTCCTGAGAATGCTGGCACCAAAGACTTTTTAAGTACCATTGAAGTTTCCTCATATGCAGACTTGCATATGGAGTTAGCAGAATACATGAGGCCATGAACCCTAGGGCTTGCAGTATTTTCCTTGAAGATAGCTGGGTTCTGGTGGCCATTTGTTTGAAGTACTTTGTCAGACCTGTTTTTCTGAAGTGAGAAATATCATCTGGGAAGTTGTGTCCAAGCTTGCTCCCAGGAATACAATATTTTGACTGGACACCAGTTGTAATTTCGTTTCATTGATGGTGTATCCCAATGAAGTGAGAAGCATTTTACAAATGGCAGGTGCTGAAATAGCAATTTCTGACTGTCCACCTAAATCAGGCAGTCATCCAAGTATGGGTAAATTTGAATGTTTCGCTGCCTGCAGTATGAAATGGCTGGAGCCAGGCACTTTGTGAATACCCTGGGCGCAGTAGATAAGCCAAAGGGAAGTGCAGAAAACTGATAGTGCATAGAGCCTGCCCTGAAGAGTAGACATTTTCTGCATGGCTCCCTTATGGGGATGTGCAGATAAGCTTCTTTTAAGTCTAGAGTGACTAACCAGGCATCATGGCTAGCATAGGGAAAAGCTGTTGCAGGGTAAGCATCTTGAATTTTGGGACCACCAGAAAGGTGTTGAGAGTTGATAGATCCAGGATTGGGTGCTGAGCCCTCTTTTCTGGCACCAGGAAAAGTCTGGAGTAGAAACCCTGCCCCCTTTGTTCTACTGGAACAGGTTGAATAGCTCTGATATTGAGCAGGGAAAGTACTTACTTTTGAGCCTCTGCCCACTGGTTTGGAGGAAGGTCTGGAAACCCACTTGGGGTTGGCAGTGTATGGAAGTAGAATCTGTACCCCTGGGATACAATGTTTAGGACCCATCTTGTCCTGAGTAATGGACATCCAGTTTTTTTGCATGAATGGCAAGTTTTCCTCCTAGGGGCACAATTAATTGGATAGGGCTGGGAAGGATAATTGAAAACAAACACAGATGGCCAGCAATTCGCAGTTGAACAGAATTCAATCAGCCAAAAACAGATGGTGGAAATTCAGACTTTATTTACAAAAATAACAAACCGGTGTAAGAGTAACAAACATATAAAGTATAATCAAATAAACAAATTTATACCCAAAGATAACCAATGAGCATTAGTAAATAACCTATGCTCATGAATAATACATGAATATTTTAATTCAATATGAAAAAACAAAATGCAAGGGACCAAAGTTATAATCCTGACCTCTAATAAATTATTATAAACAGTTAATGTAATATATTTGCTGTTAACAAACTAATAGTGTGTAAGAACCTCGAAAATTAATGTTTGTTAAGTAAGATAAATTGTATTAAACAGCAATATTGCAAGATAGAAAATTGCAATATATATTAGGCCTATGTTAAAGAGTATTAATTACACAATAAGGATATGTATGACAAACCCAATGTGTTAAAAGGACAGTTGTCGATATTCATATATTAAATATGTGGAAGAACTGACTTCCATATTAACAAATATAATAATTGTATATGGAAATTATTATAAGATTGTGCAGGTTGGATGCCATAAAATTGTGGTAATGAATAGTCGTAAATTACAGGCAGAAACAATGAACCACATAGCTAAATTATTAAATTTGACACTGAATGGATACCATTCACCATATAATTGTAGTTATAAGTGGTCATTGAGTCCAGGCAGAAACAATGAACCCAGACCAATAATCCAATATTTCTCCTTGTGATTCAATATACCATGCCAACCTTGTGTATTACTATGATCACCAACAATTTTGTCTATAATGATAAACATGAATTGTGCTTGTTGATGTTTTAACACATGCCGATATAAAGCATTTGTTTCCTTTTTGTTTCTAATATCACTCTGATGTTCATTTATGCGTGTCCTAAGTGGCCTGGATGTCTGGCCCACATAAAATGCCCCACAATGACATGAGGCCAAGTAGACAACCCAATCACTACTACAGTTGCCAAAGATTTTACAATCAAATACCTTACTGGTGTTGCTACTTGAAAAGTGCTTGGACTTAGTGATCTGTTTGCAAGATCCACAATGGCCACACGGGAAGGTACCCAACAGTTCATGTCCCGTAATGGTAAGTTGTTTGTGAATTGCTCCCCCACTACCTATATGTTTATAATGGGATAATAGGGAACCCAATGTTTTTCCTTTCCTGTATGAAAATTGACATTCTTCCCCCAAAACCACTCTAAGTTGTTCATTGGCCATTAATATATTCCAGTGTTTATTTATAATGTCTCTGATGACATAATAATTTCTTTCATATGTTGTTATAAATCTAATAGTAGATATCCTGGAATCTGCAGAAGTTATCTTATAATCCAACATAGTCTTTCTATTCATTTCAGAGGATCGTACCCATGCTTTATTGATGTCCTGTGTTTTGTACCCTCTATTGACAAATCTATGAAATAAATCCTGACTAGCTGCCTCATAGTCTGATTTGGTTGAGCTAAGACGCTTCATGCGCATGAACTGTGATACCGGTATGTTCCTGATGGTGTGGCGTGGGTGCATGCTGGAAGCATGTAATAACGTATTATATTGTGGATATTTGCGGAAAACTTTAGCAGCCAGAGTATGGTCTGGGTTTCTCAAGATAGTTACATCAAGAAAATTAATAGTTTGTGCATCAAACGTGATTGAAAATTCAATACCCCAGATATTGCCATTTAAATAATCTACAAATTCCTGCAAGTATCCAGCATCCGCACGCCACACCATCCAACAATCATCCAAGTACCGGCACCAAATATCCATTTAAACCAGACAGATATTGTGAGATACATCTTAAATCATGCATTCTTCAAAAAATGCCATAAAAAGGTCGGCATAGATAGGAGCAAAAGAGGCCCCCATAGCCGTCCCCTGAAGCTGCCAATAACACTGGCCTTGGAAATAGAAGACATTTTTATTGAGTACATGTTCGGACATGCAAATCAATAGCGTGTTGAACCCCGGTGGATAAAGACTAGCCCTATCCAACCAATATTTGAGGGCTTGTAAACCAGCCCAGTGTGGCATGCTGGTATATAGGGCTTTAACATCCAATGAACACATTAACCACTCTGACTCCAATTGTCTGTCTTCAATAATTTTAAGGAACTGTGGGGTGTCCTGTAGCCTTGCTCGAATCAAACCCAGAAGGGGTTTAAGATGGTATGTCAGGAATGCTGACAACGGTTCAGTCAAGGATCCAATACCCGAAACAATTGGTCTACCTGGAGGATTAGTTATTGATTTGTGAATTTTGGGTAATAGATATAAAATTTGCTTACGGGGATCCTTGACTGAAAGTTGTTTAGCACAGCTCTTGGTAATAATACCTTATTCACATGCTAGATTCAAGAAAGAATCAATTTCCTTCTTGAAGTTCGGGGTATGGCCGTGCATCACCCACGCGCACAGCAATTGGTTTTGTCCAAGGATAATTGAAAAGTCATTGTGAACTTTTTCCATAAGGGGGCTTACCACTCCCCGATTTTGAGGTGAGGGCACTCCATTGTTTAGCTCTCTGCATACCCTGAGACTGTAGTCTGGGTGGCCTGTTTCCCCTAGGTTTGGTCCGAGTAGGCCTGGAAGGGGCAGGAATGGATCAGTTTTTAGAAGGCCAATGCCTACTGAATCTAGGTGGTTGCACTTGTAAGAATTCTTTAACAGTTTGCATAGGTTTAGCTTTTTCTTCCATCTTTTTAAGAACCTCTTCTGCTTTGGTGCCAAATAAACAGTCCTTATTTAAAGGAGTGTCTAGTAATTTGGATTAGAAATGATCTGGCAAGGTTTGTTCCTTCAGCCAAGCATGCCTTTTCAGTACAGACCCAGTGACTGCAGCCCTGCAAGATGCTTCTAAGGCATCAAAGCTACACTGCAAAGTATGCTTACTAACTTGGTTTGCAGAATGTATTAGCTCTTCTGTCTTTATTTTCTGCACAATCTGGAAGTAACACCATTTTTTGTTTAATTAGTTCCATAATATGCTGCTAGTACTTCAACGTGTGAAACTGGCAATTCAATGCCCTGATGGCAAGAGTTGCAGAGGTATATACCTTCTTACCCCATCTGTCTAAAGCTCTGGAATCCCTGTCTGAAGGGGTAGGATTTTTGGCTATAGTAGCCTTAATACCTTTAGGTCCCTGGAAAATGGTCTCTGGATCTGCAGTAGGATTCTTAAAGAGAAATTTGTGGGACTCATGTACTCTGTAGTGTCTGTCAGGTTTCCTTGGGGCCAGGGGTAAAGTATCTAGAGTAAGACTGGATTCTATTAAAAAAACATCTACAACGTCCAGGACAGGGGGTATAGCTAGAGGCTTGTGCTGAGGCAACTGTAAAAATTCTCGAGTCACTTTTTGGACTGAAGGTAGACTTGGCATTCCCAGCAGAAATGCTCTCTTAACATAAGTAAGGTTTCACCAAAAGAAAAATAATCTGGAGGGGAGGCAGAGGGAATGGATTCCTCTGTATCTGAGTCCTCATAGGTTGATAAGGGCAAATCCTGATAATCAGAAGGGTCAGAGTCATTGGACTCCTGGTCTGTAGAATCAGAATGAAACTCGATTCTTTGTCTCTTAGCGGGGGAAGGCTGGCTTCCCTTAATTAGTGTAATAAGGTCTTCAGCCATTCTAAGCATTTGTTTTTGTGGCATGGGAGCTTGAGCATGCATTTTAGTCGTCGGTACTCTGGGCCTCAGAAACTCGGTAGTTTTAGCTAAAAACGAAGTTGTCGGTTTAATTCAAACATTGGTAGGATGGAATACACCCTCAGAAGCTGGTGCCTGCACAGCGACTCCAGACCCATCCAAGGTACAGGCATCCGCAGGTTCCATAGTCGAAGCATCTCTCAGCATACCGGACTCCGCATGGGTCTCAGCAGAGGCCTGTGAATCTGTAGAAGTGGGCATCAGGGGCTGCAAAGGCACCTCACTGAGTACTGGCGGACTGGCGACTAGCTTAACGGAAGCATCGTTGGCAGTTTTGGACCTATGCAGTCTGTCTCTGTCTTTATGTTTTTTCAGAAGATCAGTAGTCAGATGGCTTATCGAAACCATTTCAGAATACAAAGAATGAGAGGGAAAGAATTCATTGACAAAGATAGCCCAACGATGAATGGTTCAGGCATTAAACAAGGCACAAAATCAACAGCAAGGGACGTCGTGGTCTGGGCCTAAACAGGTGATGCAGTAAGAATGAAAATCTCTGTGAGGTGTTTGCTTTCCACAGGCAAGACAATTAACTTTTTCTGACATCGGTTAGAACAAGAAAAAAGGATCCCCAACGGGGTACTTAGCTTTAGAAGACTTCAGGATTACAAACTCGATAACGGAAATTTCAGGTACTGGCCAACTGGCACTTGCGAACTGCTACTGCTTCAGGCTCCTGCTCCTCCTCCTCCTCAGCAAGAAAGATGCAATGCCATCAGCTGCCTGTTTTATACCCCTGACAACCTGACGTCATGGAAGAAGCGACAGCATCCAATGCAGAAATCCTAAGACTCTGGTATTCGGGCTGACTGAGGGTTACTTGCAGGCAGATAACCCAAGTGTGATGACTGCAACAGTGAAACACGAAGAACATCCAAGGAATCTATTATTTGAGTAGGCACCTGGGGAATAGCACCTGAGTCAGTAGTCCAATGAGAAAGCGACCTATCATATCTGATGAGACCCTATATTTTGTCTAGAAAACACCAGCCTTCTAAGACAACTATAATCTGATTATCAGCTGTATGATGAAGCTACTGCTTTTTTTTTTCTTCTTGTGAACTTCACTACTAGATAAAATACTTGGGGACAGTTGAGTAGTATGTCTGACAAGGGGTCCCTTACTTTGGACTGCTCCTGCACCTACAGGGTTCAGATCTCCCATACTTGCACCATGTACTGAAACAGCTATAGAGGATGTTTCTAAGCTCTGGCCCATAGTACCTGATAAGCTATACTAGAGGGAGATAGGGAAAAGGTAAATGGTCCCAACAGGATCACTAACCATAGACCGAGGCATATTTTTGTTTTCTTTCTTTTTAGGTGCAACTGAATTTGATGGGGAGGTACCAGCACTAAGATCCATTAAGTCAGAGGACAGAACACCAAGTCACTATAATAAACTGACAGTACTGGATAATGTGCAACCATAAGTACTTATAAAGTTTCTAGTAAGATGTATGTGCCCACACAACTAAACTCTGCCAAACTGCACTTAATACAAAAAAAAAGTTTCAAATGTGTCCAGAATTCTTTTACAACTGGTAGTAGTCAAATAATTTCCACTACATAGTACCCAAACAACAAAGTAAAGAATGTGCCAAAACAGGATTAAAATCAACTCCACACACTTAATCATGTTAAGCTGCCATAAAATAATGGTTAATATCAATTTAAGCTACATTTTATCAGACAGAGAGAATAAAATCTCGGCAGTACATTCAAATAACTTCATTCACAGTAAAATCACAACCTGATGTTAAACGCACACAAAGCAGAGTTATGCATAGAGTAAATGTATAAATGATGAAAAATCCAAGTTCTACAATATTTTCCTGTCAAAAGATAAATATAACTCAGAGTAACAACAGTAAAGACAGGTGTGATTAATTCTCAATTCTGTGATAGACATTCCCTAATATCTAACAGCACACATACACATTGCAGTGCTGAGAAAAATACTGAAAGCTTCCTCAGAAAAAGTAAAAACAAGCATTTTTCAAAGGCTGAAGCCAAATAAACTCTGCTACAAGCAGAAATACCCACAGAATTACTGTGTAGACAATGACAAAAATAAAATATCAAAACATATACATTTAAACATAAAAATACAGAATAAAATCTAATAATAAAATGAGAGAAAGAGGGTCCATAAATGGATTTATTTCAGCAGTAAGTCAGAAAAATCAACACTGGATCCTATGAAGAGTCAAATGGCTTTCTTCTTTGGATGTCAAAGACTGAACACACACTTCCTGTAAAAGCTGAAAGTTTTCCTCTCAATATAAGCTCAGGCAATCAGTTGTCAGGAGGAGACAAGAGGGTGGGGAGTCTGCTTTTGAAAGCTGGCCAGTACGGGTTAACTTGGAAGATAACTCAAAATGCCACTGACGCTTTGGAAATGATGAACATATTGAGCTGTCTGTGGGAAGGTGTCATTCCTCCAGGCCTCGTCTTTGGCCTTTGTGCAATATTTCTTTAGTTACCTGTTTTCTTTGGTTCATAGGTAGGTACTAGGCTATCTGCCCAAGGGCATTTGTAAGCCTAGCTGGAATGTGTTGGCTTTCACCTCCCTTTTAAATTAGTTTCCTGGGCCTCTGTCTAGCAGGGCCACTGACATGATCCCAGGGGTAGATTTACGATTTCCCATCCACTCGTCAAGACTCCTCTTGAAGAGAGTCAGCGAGGGGCACTGCCTAACATAAATTGGGATTCTATTCCAGAGCGAGGGAAGTCTCTGGGACAGGAATCTATCCCTCCAGCATGTCCTGTTTATTGTTGTGCTGAGGTTTAATTCACTGGAGTGTGTGGCTCTAAGAGATTTGGTTTTCTTGAGGTGGAGCATGTCCATTAATTCTGGGTTAGACATGGCCTTATACGTCAGGCAGATATCACCTCTGAGCAGGTGGTAAGCAACCGAGTAGAGATGGAGTTTCTTTAGTCAAGCTGCATAGAGCATCTCTTTGAGGCCCATGATCCTCTTGGTGAGGTACATCTGTGGTCTTTCCAGCTGTTGCAGGTGTCAAGTAAGGTAAATACCAACTGGGGCATTGTACTCTATTATGGGCCTAATGAGTGATGAGTAGAGGGACACAATGACCTCTCTTGATCTAGAGGTGAACCCTTTTGTGATTAGGTGGGCTACACAGAAGGAATTTCTAACCACTTTGGCAATGTGATTATCAAAGGAGAGGTTGCTATCTACCTGGGTCCCCAGGTCCCTAATTGCATTTTCCATATTTAGTGGATTACCACCTATGTGGTAATTTGTGGGCACTTTGTTTTTCCCAAAGGGGATGACTATGCATTTTTTGGCATTCAGCTTGAGGCCATGATTTTGTCACCAGGTATCTGTCTCTGTAAGACCTTTCTGGAGGATGTCTGTGTCGGCTGGAGAGTCAATTATGGCCCCCAGTTTGCAGTCATCTGCAAACTTGGTCAGCCATAGTCCTCCTGTGCTTGCCTGTACCTCAGAGAAGTATATACCAAACAGGAGGGGTCCCAGGACCGAGCCCTGTGGGACGCCACTTTTAACTGGTTTAGGGTCGGACATGGCACCCACAACTCTGACCATGTGTGTTCTATCCATGAGCCAGTTGGCCATCCATCTTTGACATAGGGGTTAATGTTCAAGCTGGTGAGCTTGTCTATGATGCCAGAGTGGGGAATGGGTGTCGAAGGCCTTAGCGAGGTCCAGGTAGGCTGTGTGGAGTACCTTTCCTTCATCTATGGCTTTGGTAACTGTTTCAAAGAAGTTAACTAAGTTTAGGAGGCAGGATCTGCCTTTAACAAAGCTGAATTGGATAGGGTCCAGTGTCTGGAGGTTCCCTATGTCTCTGTTTATGAGTTCCATGATGATTCGCTCCATAGCTTTGCAGATCAGGCTAGTCAGGCTTATAGGGCGATAGTTTCCAGGTTCTGTTGTGGCACCACCTTTGTGGAGCAGGATGACTGTTGCTGTACGCCATTCTTTGGGTACATAGCCTGTAGTAAGGCTGAGTCTGAACAGTGAATTTAGGTGAGGGTTTAGTTCCTTTTGGAGCTCGTATAAGACGCAGCCTGGGACACCATCCAGTCCCATTGATGCTGTGCTGTTAGCTTTGGAGAGGGCTGTTTTTACCTGCGTGCCCGTGATGTCTGGGGCTCTGCATTCGTCTGGGATGGACACAGGCCCTTTTGCAGGTGGGGGGTGAAGTTTGCACTGAACTTGTCAGCCAGGATGTTGGCAATGTCAGTTGGTTCAGTGTATTTTTTGCCATTTTGCACTAGCTCAGAGCATATCTGAGAGTTGCCACCTAGATTTTTGACATAGCTAAAGAAGGCTTTGCGGTTATCTTTAGAGTCCTTGGCAATTTTTCTTTCGAAACTGGCCTTGGATGATTTTATGAGGGATCGTAGTTCCTTGCCAATATTGATCAGTGATGCCTTTCCTTTTTGGTATTTAGCTCTAGTCTTCTCCTTCTGTTGTAAAGCTTATTTATGGCCAGGGACCACCAGACTGGTTTCCTCTTTTTGGTGGAGTGAGTCTTGGTTTTACTTGGGATGGCTTGATCCATGCATCCCTGTAGATGCTCATAGAATGCACTTGTAAAGGATTCTGCAGTTTGGGTAGCATTATCCTTTAGCAAGGGGGCTTTGAAACTTTCCACCTCGGTCTTGAGAAGTGTGAAGTTTGCTTTTGAAAAGTTTTTCACAGTGGTTTCCTTGACTTGGGGTGGGGTTGGGATGTGGATGTCCAATGTGATTAGTTTATGATCTGATCTTACCAGTGAGGGGTTTACCTCTGGTGTGAAGCACTGATCCCCCATGTTGGTGATGATTAGGTCCAGTATGTTGTCACCTCTTGTGGGTGTGGTGACCAGCTGTTCCAGGGCATTTGAGTTTATAAACTCTAGGAAGCGCTGGGCAAAGGAGTTTGTACTTGAGTAATTCTCCCGGTCAATGTTTGGGTAGTTGAAATCTCCCAATATCAGGTGTTAGGTAGGACCTTTATATTTTCCAATGTTCTCAGGAATGCTGAGTGGGGGTCCTGAGACAAGGTAGGTGATCTGTAGCAGGCTACAATCTGAAAAGCAGCTTTGCACATGGATGGTCTCCGAGGCCTCGTGCTGTGCTACTAACCTGGAGGTGTGGGTATCACTTATGAAAATGGATACACCCCCCCCCTTTTGTATTTCGGTCCGGGTTCTGGGGCCAAACGTTATGGTATGAGTTGTAGCCTGGTAGTGCTGGGGTGCTCTCTGGAGCTTTGAACCAGGTTTCTGTTACTGCACAGATATTGATTTGCTCCATGCTAAGGAGTGCCTCGAGTTTGTGCATTCTGAGGTTTAGACTTCTGGCATTGAGTAGCATTACCCTCAGTTTCTGGTTTCTTGTGTTGTTTATGGAGGTGGGTTTGTCTTTTGAGCCTTGCCTAAAAAGGCACTATGGGGGTGGCAAGAGCCTTGGCCAGTACTCGAAAGCCTAAGGGCAACAGGTGCAAGCCATCTCTGGTGAAGCAGCGTGGCTTGTCGAGCATGTCGTCCCAGGCTGACAGACACTGGATCCTCTTTGAATGACACCAATAGCTCAGCCAATTGTTAAAACTGATCATTTTTTCCTCATACTGTGGCATCATTCTTGGTGAGGGCAATATGCTACTCAGGGTCAGGGTCACACCGACCTAGGCTACATGATCAGAGAGCTCCTCTATGTCTCTTTTCATGTAGTCCAGGGAGGTACATCTCAGGTTGTTCACACCAACTTGTACAATGACAGAGTCATATTTGTACTTGTTTTGGAGTGACCAGAGTGTTTGTGTTATGTGGCAGATCCTGACACCTGACAGGCAGCTCACAGTAACCTTCTCCTTGTTCAGTCTAGTGAGTGGGACATCAGTGTGCCTGACAATAGTCACCTATTACTAGTGTACTGGGTGTGTTGTTGTGCCTTAAGGGCTGTGGTTGCGTGGCACACTGACTTTGTGAAGTATGTGATACGTGGTTGTTGTTTGTGGGTGGAGGTTGCTTGGATTGCTGCTTTGGAGGTCTCTGCTGCTTAGGCAGATTTTTATTTAGAGCCTCCGGGTATGTTTTTGAGTATTTATGTGTGTTGTTTGCTGGTGCATGTATGACTGTTTTATGTGAGACTGGAAGAGTGGTGCAAGTGTTTCCCTTCTCCTCCTGACTGGCTGTTCCAGCCTTGGGTTGAGAGAGCTTGGCCTCCAGTTTGGCTGTATAGTTGCATCTCTCACATACATTTGTGTTTGTTGGAAGGAGGAGAGGGTTGTCCGTGTATATGAGGCAATTTTAACATTGCCTCAAGATTCCCAGATTCACCAGCTGGACTAGAGAGTATGCCTGAAACTGCCCTTTGGACATGCCTGTATGGATAACTGAACTGTTTTACTGATTGCCCGGTAGGGACGAAATAGGGAGCCTTGAACTATTGTACAGTAAAGGGTGAGGTGTGTTAGCGTTTATTAGTGCTTACTGAGAGCTTGGAGCAAGTGCTGGGCTGTAAAAGGAAAGTTAGAGTGCTTAATTTGAGAGTTTGACTAGTTCTAAGGGAAAAATTGAAGAGCAGACTTTGTGGAGCCTGGAATAGTTTAACCCTAGCTAACCGGCGGTGCGCAAAACTGTGCAAATGCGGGTTTTAAGGCAGGGAGATGAAAGAGATAGGAATTAGCCCAAAACGGCCAATAAACTACAAGTTGCTGGGCTGTGACCATTCCTCCAGGGACAGATAGGCTGCTCAAAGCTCCCCACTCTCACTGGTGAACAGAGAAACTTCCTCCTATCCAAGTAAGGATATGGGGAACACAGGAACATATACCACAGTCCTGAATTCAGCAGAACCTGAAAACTGGACTAGACTAGCTTAGAAAAGGCAGGAAACAAGAAAATTTTTATTTTTTTTTTTTTTTTAGACAGAGCTACAATGGAGGGTGGCCATGGTGGTGCAGCGGTTATTGTTGCTGCCTCACAGCAAGAGGCTCTCCGGTTCGATTCTCGGCTGGGATGCCTTCTGTGCAGAGTTTGCATGTCCTCCCTGTGGTCATGTGGGTTTCCTCTGGGTGCTCCGGTTTCCTCCCCACATCCCAAAGACATGCTGTAGATGGACTGGACACTCTAAATTGGTCCTAGGTATGAGTGTGTGTGTGCATGTGCCTTCAATGGAAGGTTGGGTGTCGGGCTGGCAACTCGACACTGTAAAACTCCACTGCCAATCATGAGCGGACAGGTGATCCGCTGTGGCGACCCCTAACCGGGAAAAGCTGAAAGAAGAAGAAGAAGAAGAAGAAGAAAGAAAGAGATACAATGAAATTTCACAAAAACACTTTAAATGCTTATATCAGGCTAGCGCACTTTAGTATATAGCCTACAACAGTTAAACAGCACAAAAAAGACTTTAAATGACATAAAAGTGCTAACAGCAAAAAAATATATAGTTTTAGTATGCAGCAGAGTTTTTTAAGCTCAGACTTGCTAGAAATCACTTTTTGGTGAGACTAGCAGTCGCAGGAGAAAATGCAGAGAAAAAATACTTTTGGAAGCAAAAAGGTCTACTTCTGGCACACCCCATCTTTCAAGTTAGTGTTTTGAAAATGTTTCTGCTCAACATCCACTCATTGAGGTCTGACATGATCTTGCTCAGGTGGTCTGCCAAACTGTTCTTTTCTCCTGGTAGGCAGTACACTACAAGATGCAATACCATTTCCTGAGCTGCATCCTATAACTGCATTCTTAGACAACAGAGTGGATAACAGTGGGTCCCACCTTATGTACTATGCAACAGAGTATTCCCTCTTTTTTCAAAAGGGTGCTTTCCACAATTTCTGAATGTCATTATGTCTCTGAATACTACCATTTTCTTTAGACTTGCATCAAAAGCAGACTTCCATAAGCCCTGAACTTGAAGGCCACTGGAGTGCGAGTCCCATGCTCTGTCTGAGGCATATGAGGTCATGACCCAGTTGTCTGGTATGAACTAGAAGGAGACTCCCTTGTTTTGAAGACAGGCTTTTATCAGACATGGGAGAAAAAGTAGTTATGTAGTCACCATAACGTTCCATCTGAGTAGTTTGTCTTCAACCTGTGGGTTATGGATCCGACTCGGATCCAAGAAGGCAAGTGCACAAGCATCTTCTCTGAGCTCCTCCCCTACCCATAATACACCTACACCACCACCGCCTTCCTTCCCTCAGATCAAGTTTGCTACTCCATAATACATGGAACCTGATCCAACAAACCTTATTTCATCAACTTATCCCAACTAGAGCCACAAAAGCACACTCTACTACATACTAAGCCAGCAGGTTCAGAGGCAGGATGGGGGGATGGTGGAAGACAAATGAAGTACAACTACTCAGATGGAACGTTATGGTGAATACATAACTTCTTTATCTGAAATAGTTTTTCATTTGGTCTTCAACCTGTGGGACAGAGTCCCCAGCTACCTATACCCTTGGGTGGCCCTCATGGAAGGATGTCCAAAGCACCACAGAGCCAAAAGATGCCTGGCCTCTACATACCAAATCCAACGTATAGTGGGAAATAAAAGTATGAGATGAGGACCAAATAACCGCAGAACAGATATCATCCAAAGACACCCTGGACCAGAAGGCTGCTGAAGTAGCCATGGATCTGGTGGAATGGGCTCTAACCTGACCTGGAGAAGACAAGCCCTTTTCTTTGTACACTTGAAAAATACAGAGAGAAATCCATTTAGCAATGGTCACCTTAAAATAACTTGTATTCACCTTTATTTTTGAAATTTGGGAAGAAAACAGGTAAACTGATAGTCTGATTGATGTTTGCCTCACAGGCCACTTTGGGAATAAAAGAGGGATTGGTACGAAGAGACACCCTGTCCTTGTGGAAAACCATATACGGGATCTTGACCGACAATGCCTGGAGTTCCGAGACCCTCCTAGCCGAGATGATAGCCATTAGAAAGGCTGTCTTCCAGGACAGAAATTTAAGGTCTACTGTTGCAACCAGTGCTTGCAACACCAAGGTAAGGTCCCATGGAGGAGTGGGATCTTTGACCGGAGGATGCAAGAGAAAGGTACCTTTGATAAAGGTTTTGCACAATCTGGAAGAAGTCAATGGCAGCAAGTTGTAAGTTCAATGTTGAAGAACTATTCCCTTGTTGAAAAATGTTTGCCAAAAATTCAAGAATAGACAGAATTGGTGTCAAGAAGGGATCCAAGTTTCTTTGAGAGGCCCGGATGGAAAAACACTTCCATTTGCTATGGTAGATTTTTCTGGTGGAGGATTTAAGAGCTGCAACCAGAACAGACTTGATAGAAGAAGACAAACTGGGAGTCCTGGCAATTAGGGGAACTGAAGCAGCCACGTTGTGAGCTTCAGACTGCCCAGGTTCGGATGAAGGACCCCCTGAAGGGTGAGACATGAGATCTGGGCAGGGATTCAAAATCCAAGGAGGAACTAGAAGATGAGACCAGAGAAAGGGAAACCAAACCTGGCGAGGCCAAAACGGGGCAGTGATGATGATTTTGCTCCCAGTTGAAGCGCTTCCTGTAAAAACTTTGGGACAAGAGGTAACAGAGGATAGGCATAAAGAAGACCGGGAGGCCAAGCCTGGACAAGAGCATCTCTGGTGGAATCCCCCATTGGGGGGGGTTCAGAGTGAAGAACTCGCTGCACTTCGCATTGAAAGGAGATGCAAAAGGTTTGCAGCAAGGCTGACCCCACTTTAGAAAGATCTGCTCCGCTACTGAAGGACTCAGAGACCACTTGTAAGGCATCAGGATAGAATAGCTTGTCTGGCAAAACGTTGGACCATCCCAGAATGTGCATTGCTACCAGAAAGTGAATGGTGGAGATCGCCCATTCCCAAACTCTCATGGCCTCGCGACAAAGGGGGTAGGATCTGGTCCCTCCCTGTTTGTTGATGTACCAGACCACCGACATGTTTGACTGAAATGCAATTGTTCCCAGAGGAAGAAAGGCTTGAAAGGCCTGCAATGCTAAAAGGACCGCTCTCATCTCTAGAACACCGATATGCAAACTGGTCTCGATTGGGGACTACATGCCTTGGACTGTCCTTCCCGAGCAATGGCCCCCCACCTTAGCTAGGAGGCATCTGTGGTCACTGTGGCTTGGGCCGGGGCTGCAACAAATGGATGTCCCTCGAGTATGTCCAAAGAATGCATCCACCAAAGGAGGGATGCCCTGCAGGGTTTGCTTATGTGTATCGGATGTGTCAGTGGGAGGTCCAGCATAGACCATTGTACCACAAGAGTCCATTGTAGTACTCGCATATGAAAATGAGCACATGGAAGAAGTGTAATAGTGGCCGCCATAGAGCCTAGGGCTCGCAACACTGCCTCCGCTGGTGGTAGATATGAGTGAAAAATGACAGCAATGTGCATTTGTAGATTTAGAATTTCTCTGAAGGTAGGAAGACTTTTGTCTGCAAGGTGTTTATCCACACTCCGATGAACTCTATAACCTGGACAGGTGTAGACGAGATTTGGCAATGTTGACTAATGCCTAGATGATCCGCTAGATACAGGAAATAGTCCCTGGCTTGACAAAGTAGACACTTGGTGGAAGCAGCAAGGAGCCAATCATCCAGGTATGGAAAGACCTGAATCCCCTGAAGACTCAGGTGAGCCGCTACCACTGCCATAACCTTGGTGAACACCCTGCGGGCTGTGGTGAGACCAAAGGGTAGAGCTCGAAACTGATAATGATTTGCCCCTAGCAGGATGCCAATGAACCTCCTGGAGCTTTTGTGTATCTTTATGTGATAATAAGCATACTGGAGATCTAACGAACACAACAGTCCCTCTCTTGCAAGTAAGGCAGGATGGACTGTAACATGACCATCCGGAACTTCTCTTTGGCAATGGTCAGGTTTCACGGTTGACAGGTCCTGAATGAGCCTTAAGTCCCCCATCTTTTTTGGCACCTAAAAGAACCTGGAATAGATGCCCGGTCCAGACTGATCTCAGGGAATGGATTTGATGGCTTGCTTCTTTAGAAGCTTGATTACCTTTAGTGCCGCTGCCTCCCTTTGTGCCGGTGGTACATCCGGGAGGTGTTTGGTTGGCACGGGGGGAGCCACAAAAGGGATTGTATAACCTCTGGATATGATCCATAGCACCCAACGGTCTGATGACACAGACTCCCATGCCATCAAGTTTAACGACAGGCGCCCCAGACTATCTCCAGAGCAGAGCATTCGGGCAACCCCTCAGGGTTGCTGTGTGGGCATGTCTGAGAAAGTACAGTTTTGTACCTACCATAAATCTAGATGTGCGATAGACATGCAACTGCAGTCATAACATGTGGGTTGTCCTGCCTCAGGCAGCCCTCGGTCGGCCGGATTCCAAAGTCTGGGTCCGACGTCGGCTGATGTCGCATTTCTCTCCGACGTCAGAGCGGCTGGAGTACAGAAGCATCAGCCGACGCCATTTTCTTCAGTGTTTCTTGCCCCAGATGCCAGGTGCCCTCCAAGGAAGGCTGTAATCAAATTGGAAGACAGAAACAGATTCCAAACAAATAAATGAGCAATAAAACAAATACACCATAACAGATATCCCCAGCTAATAGAAACAGGGATAGGAGTGGACCCTAGGCATAGAGGGGTATGGAGGGAGGGAAAATCCGACTGCAGTTGCATGTCTATCGGACATCTACATTTATGGTAGGTACAAAACTGTACTATGTCCTTCAAGAATGCAACTGCAGTCATAACATGTGGGTAGAATACCATAGCTTAGCTGGGGGAGGAGGAGTGCTCTAGGAAAAGATGGTGTGGCAATCAAACCCTGCAGGACTGCCAAGCAAAGCCTGCTCTGGATCTGGAGTATAGAGGGAGATTGTAGTGTTTGGAGAATGTATGCACGGAGCTCCATGTAGCAGCTTCTAGAATGTCCTTGGTAGGCACCCTCTTAGGAATGCTGTAGAGGTGGCTGTAGCTCTGGTGGAATGTGGTCTGACATTGGCTGGAACAGTCTTTCCATGAAAGGAATAACAGAATCTGATGCAATGTCCAATCCATTTAGAAATAGTCTGTTTTGAAATTGCTTTTCCTTGGACTGCAGGGTAAGCTACAAAAGTTGTTCAGACTTCCTACTGTCCTTGGTTCTGTCCAGGTAGTATCGAAGTTGTCTGTGAATGTCCAAGGTATGCAACAGTCTTCCCCCCTTATTCTCAGGATTGGGGAAGAAAGCAGGCAGATGAATGGCTTGATCTAAAGAAATACTAGATACCACCTTTGGCATAAAAAGTAGGGTTGGTCCTTAATGAAACCCTGTCTCTGTGGAAAATAATAAAGGGTGGTATTGCCATTAGGGCCTGTAGCTCAAACCCTTCTTGCTGAGGTAATTGCCAACAGGAAAGCTGTCTTCCATGAGAGAAATTGCAAGTCAACTGAAGCTGCTGGCTCAAATGGAGGTAGAGTCAGTTTTTCTAAGACAAAATTGAGGTCCCAGGCTGGCACTGGGGCCTTTCTTGGTGGCTTAATGTTCTTGATTCCCCTGAGGAATTGCCTTAGTAAGGGGTGAGAAAAAACAGGAGGATCAATGTTGTATCTAGCTGAAATAGCAGATGCATGTATCTTTATGGAAGAATATGAGAGGCCGTTCTTTAACATATCTGCCAAATATTCCAAAATGAGTGGGATGTTCAACAATGATGCATCATGTCCCTTGCTGGTATTCCAATTGCTGAATCTTTTCCACTTTGCTAAGTACACCTTTCTGGTGGATGGTCTTCGAGCCTCTGTTAGTATCCGCTGAACCTCCTTGGAGAGAGATAAGCTGAAGTTATTTATGTGATCTCCCAGGCTGTTAGCTGCAGTGTCTGAAGATTTGGATGCAGTGTTTCGAAATTGTGTTGTCAAAAGTAGAGGCCACTGGGGAAGGCCCACCTCCTGGTGTGACATATGCTCCGTAGTAGTGGGTACCAGTGTTGTCCTGGCCAGTCCGGAGCTATTATGATTCCCTTGGGTTTCTCTGCTTTGATCTTTAGTAATACTGAGGTCATCAGTGGCAGAGGCGGGAATGCATAGATTGCTAGGGAGTTCCAGTTGAATGAGAGGGCATCTATTTTCCAAGCTTTTGGATGGTATGTCCTTGTGCAAAATTTTGGTAGAAGATGGTTGAGGTGAGAGGCAAATAGGTGCACTTCTGGCTTGCCCCATGTCGAAGTGAGTTGTCTAAAGGCCTTCGGATGTAACCTCCACTCGTGTGGATCTGTGAAATTCCTGCTTAGGCTGTCCGCCAACACATTGTCTTTTCCTGGAACAAACTGGGATTGTAACTGGATGTTTAGGCTCAGTGATTTCTCCCAAAGCTGCATTGTCAGTCTGCAAAGGGGGTAAGAGTGGGTGCCCCCCTGCTTGTTTATGTACCACATCACAGTGGTGTTGTCTGTCCGTGATCATTAAATGGCCTTGCTGGAGTTGGTGTTGAAAGGCCCGATGGCATGCATTACTGCCAGCATTTCCTTTTGGTTTATATGCAGATGTGTTTCCTTTGGAGACCATTGTCCTTGTATACACCTGCCTTCCATGTGCCCCCATCCAAGGTCTGAGGCGTCTGTAGTCATGGTCTGTGTTATCTGTGGTTTTTGAATGACATACCTGTGTTTGCCTGGCTCACGAGGCCCACCATAGGAATTCCTTTTGTAGGCATGGAATGAGTGGTATGATTGTCTCCAAGTTGTTGCTGTGTTGAGACCAAATGCTTTTAGGTACCATTGAAGCTTTCTCATGTGTAGTCTTGCTAATGGGACCAGGAGAATGCAGGATGCCATGTAACCCAGGGCCTGTAGGAATCTCCTTGCAGTCATCTGGGTGAGTTTTGCTAAACCTTTGAAGTAATGAGTTAACTTCTCTTGCTTGTCTTCTGTCAGGTAAGCCATCTGAGAGGCTGTGTCTAGTTTGGCTCCTAAGAAGATTATTTGCTGGGATGGCTGCAGTCTTGACTTTTGGAAGTTGACTGTGTATCCCAGAGCTTGAAGTAATCGTATGACATAATCCAGGTATTTTGTCAACATCAATTTGTCGTCCGCTTGTATGAGGCAGTCGTCCAGGTATGGGTAAATTTGTATACCCTGGAGCCTGCAATGAGCAATTACTGAAGCCAGGCATTTTGTAAATACTCTGGGTGCAGTAGATAAGCCAAATGGCAATGCTGAGAATTGATAATGCTCTGGCCCTGCAAGAAATCTGAGGTATCTTCTGCAGCTGTGTCTGATAGGGACATGCAGGTATGCCTCCTTGAGGTCCAGAGTAATCAGCCATGACCCCTTGCCCAGCATGGGAAGGAGTTGCTGTAGAGTCAGCATTTTGAACTTTGGTACTATGAGAAAGGTGTTTAATGCGGACAAGTCCAGTATTGGTCTCCATTGAGATTCTTTTCTTGGAACAAGGAACAGTCTTGAGTAAAACCCCTGGTCTTGTTCTTGTTGTGGAACTCTTTCTATTGCTTTCAGAGTCAGCAGAGTGATTTGCTTGATAGCCTCTGCCCTCTGATTTTGTGGTAGGTTTGGCATGCCTTGTTTTCTTGGTAAGGTATGAAGGTGAAACCTGTACCCTCAGTCTATGATGTCCAAAATCCATTTGTCCTTTGTCAGTCTGTGCCAGTTTTCTGTAAACAGAGATAATTTCCCGCCCAAGGGAGCTTCTAGTTGTTCCCTGGTAGGCGGTAGTAGAGGAAAGTCATTGAGATTGTGGTTGTGGGGCAGGTGAAACCCCTGCGTCACTTCTTTGGTTTCCTGGCTGCCATTGTCGTCCCCTGTAAGGGCCTCTGTATTGGCCTCTTCCTCAGCCACGTCTGTTCTTACCCCTTTGAAACTTTTCTGGGTTAGGAAAGGACCAGTTTTTTGAAGGCCAATTCCTACTGAATCTGGGGGGTTGAACCTGGAGGAAATCTTTCACAGTCTGAACTGATTTTGCTTTTTCTTTGATGGTCTTTAACACATCCTTAGCATTTGCACCAAAAAGCTTGTTCTTTTCCAAAGGTGCATCCAGAAGTTTTGCTTTTATGTGATCTGGTAGAGGTTGATCTTTTAACCAAGCATGTCTACGAATGACTGCTCCTGTCATAGCTGCCCTACATGAAGCTTCCAGTGCATCATATCCACACTGCAGGAAGTGATTGCTTACTTGCTGAGTGTTATGTACAGCTTCCTGAAAAGTCTTCCTGTCTAAAGGATCAGGAGTGGCTAATGTTTTTTGTAAATCTTCTAACAAATAATCCTGATATTGTAACATATGAAAAAGGCAATTTAAATCTCTCATAGATAAGGTAGTGGATGTGTAAACCTTTTTGCCCCATCTCTCTAATGACCTAGCTTCCTGTTGGAGGGCAAAGGATTTTTCGAGGTGGAGGCTGAAACTCCTTTAGGCCCCTGTGAAATAGTTTCCAAATCAGCAGTATGGGCCCTGAATAAATGGGAATGAGTTTCTGGGACCCTGTAATACCTGTCTGGCTTGGCTGGAGCAGGAGGAAGAGAATCAGGGGTAGCACTAGAGTCAGAATACAAATCATCCAGAACATCAAGTACAGGAGGAATAGCTAAGGGCCTGTGCTGAGGCTTCTTAAGGAAAGTCCTAAGGCGTTTCCTAGAATCAGAAAATTCCTGACCTTGCCACTTGAAATGTTCCCTCATGGTGTGCAGAACTTTCCCAAAAGAAATATCCTCAGGAGGGGAGGCCGAGGGGATGGAATCTTCTGCATCCGAGTCCTCATAGGTCTGGAAGAGCTCTTCCTGGCTATCAGAGTGGACAGAGCCCTCAGAATCTTCATCTGAAGGAGTAGGGTCAGAGGGTTCAACCCAGGGCCTTTTATCAGGAGGAGGCTGGGATCCTCTGTCAGGATGGGCCTGTGAACCTCTAATCATGGAAATTAAATCAGCAGCCATGGACATAATTTGTGTCTCTGGAGTCGGCTGAGGTAAAGATTTAGAAGTGATATGCTTTGTTTTGCTGGCTGCCTTAGCCCTAGTGTAGGCCTTAATAGACATGGCCATAGGGGGCCTGGCAGCTCCACGTGCAGGAGTGACCTTGTCTACAGCCATGGTCTCGGGCATATCCTCGGTTTTGGTATCCGGAGGAAAATCTATAACTGGCGTCGGAGTAATGTCTGGAATCGGAGTCGTCGGTAATGCGGTGTCTTCGGTTCGGAGCGGTGGAGAGACCGTCTCAGAGGGAACCGGAGCACTCGCACTAGGTTTTGGCGTGGAGTCGGTGGTAGACGCGGGCTGAGGATGTCGGTCCCGGTCTTTTCGCTTTTTGGGAGTTTGCGATGTCGGAAGATCCGACGGCATGGTGTAAGCAAAATTATCGCGAAAAATCTTCAGCGAACTCCGCCCGGTGCCTGTGAGTGCACTTGTTGAAGTGAGCACAGGCTACACAGGCCGAGACGCCGTGGTCTGGGCCCAGGCAAGGGAGACAGTAAGAGTGGAAATCCTTATGAGGTATTTGTTTACCACAAGAAAGACAATTGTTAACTTTTTCAGTAATTTCTGACATCGGCTGAGGCAAGAAAAGGTCCCCAACGGGGTACTTAGCTTTTTGATGACTTCGGTATCGTAGAATACAGGAGCTGACCGACCGGCACTTGCGAACTGCTTCTGCTTCGGGCACCGCGCGGCAAGAAAGACTGAAGAAAATGGCGTCGGCTGATGCTTATGTACTCCAGCCACTCTGACGTCGGAGAGAAATGCGACATCAGCCGACGTCGGAGCCAGACTTTGGAATCCGGCCGACCGAGGGCTGCCTGAGGCAGGACAACCCACATGTTATGACTGCAGTTGCATTCTTGAAGGACATCAGTTCTTGGGACCCAAAATTCCTCGGACCCCCCTCTGCCCCTGGGCTGGTGTCTGTCTTGACCCCCCTCTGCCTCTAGGGGAAGACGAGCACTGAGCATCCCAGGAATAATAAGACTTCCGGAACCGCATCTTCTTTTGCCCTCGTTGAGTCAGAGAAAAATATCTTTGAGGGTTTGAAAAGTGGATCCTGACGGCAGACAGTACCATCCTCCTCACTCTGGACCAACATGTCACGGACGGACTTACCAAAAAGGGAAGAGCCGTCATAAGGGGCATTCGCAAAGGACGCCTTAAAGGGCTCTAAGAACTGACACAATCTAAGCCAGGCATGACGCCGCATGGTAATGCCGGACCCAGCCGCCCTAGCCACTCCCTCGGTGGCATGTGAGGCGGCGCATGGACGTATCTGAGACCGCTTTCAGGGTAGCCATCCTCACGGAGAATGTATTTTTGTCCACCTGTGATGTGGACCCAAGTGGTGACTCAGCGAGTTCCTTAACAAGGTTACACTGCAGTTGAATAAAGTGGGCCAAGTAGTTCAGCACCCTTAGAGAAAAGCTTGCTGATGCATACGCGTGCTTCCCTAGGTGGTCCATCATCCTGGACTTTCAGTCAGGTGGATGGACTGTGGAACTCTCCTAAGCTAGTTCCTTCGTGATGGCTGCTGCTACCACCACAGCATTTAAAGGGGACCCTTTATTCCAGGCAGGTCTGCCTGAAGGAGGGCTTAAAATTTTATCAGGGAGCCTTGGAATACGCTCCACATTGTCTGGATCCTTCCAAGCCCACAAAGTGATTAATTCCACCAAAGGATCCACAGGGGGGACACCCAGGAAGTAGATGAGCCCACGATGAAGGCCTCCAGGAACACAGACTCATCTGAGGAAGGTTGTGGGATGGACCAGCTGCTGGCGTAAAAGTTCCATAATGTCTCCAAAGGAGACATCTTCAGGAGGTGATCTGGGGGAACCTTCCCCTTCCTCCAAGTCAATGTCCTCCATGAGGGACTTCGGGGAGGAGTCCAAGTGCCTCCTCTTGCATTTATGCTTTTGAGGGACCTCTCTGGAGAGGGCTCGTAAGCTGCCTGATGTTCCTCAAGGGGAACCGTCTGGGGCTCTTTGAGTGTGGGCAGATCCGACATGCTCAAGGTAGCTGCCAGCGTCGAGGTAGCAATTACCATTGGTGCAAATCCCCTGACTCCAAAGCTCCTTGGATCCAAATACTCCGAAGCAGATGGTCGGATCAGAGAAGGAGAAATAGGTGAAAAGAAGGGGAGCGAGCTACCCCCTGGGAGCTGGTAAGACTCTCATCTGGATCTGCATCCTAATAAACCATGTCATTTTATCCATGTCAGATTTCAAAAGGCTATGGGTGGGACCACGACAAGGCTACGGACTCCAACCTAGCTGGTCGGTGTACCGAAGCCCTGAAAGATGACCTATGCTCCTCCAGCTCTGGAGAAAAATGAGGTGATTGGAGCCGAGGGGAGACAGGTTTAGAAACAACCTGCACCTTAGGAGAGGCCCTGCTGGGGCAGAACAATCCGGGGACCTCTTTCTGTGTCCGTCCCCTTTGTGCTCTCTCTCGTTTCTTCAGTTTTACGGTGTTCCCATCCCCAGGCCTAGAAGTGGGAAGTTGAGTCCCGGCCTTGGAGAGAGAGAGAGAGAGAGAGAGAGGGAACTACTGAGATTGAAGATGGGGTCACAGCTGTGGCCGCTAAAGTGACCACTTCAGAAGCAGGGAGAAGGCCCTTCATAATAAGTTTAGCCCTGTGATCTCACAGAGCTCACGTGTTAAAATGCGTGCAAATGCTGCAGTCTGTCGAAAGCTGGGCCGCACTTAAGCAGACAATACACAGAGTGTGCCCGTCGGCAGGCGACAACTTATGGCCACACACACTGCATTTCTGAAACACCTGTTTCAGTTGATCAGCCATACTAAGAAAAGCACAATGGCCTAAGATTACCCCCAACCAATCCACACACACAAACAGATAGCTGAGGGAAATTAAAGAACTTTTTTTTTTTTAAAAACGCAATGCACCAGCGATTGGTGGAAAGGGGAACTTACACCACTAACCAACCCTACACACACTAACAGCAAAAACACTTGCCAAAAAAAACGCTCAAAGTTACTCAATATCCAGAGCTCTGGGATCATGATGCAAATGAGATCTGAGGGAAGGAAAGTGGTGGTGGTGTATTATGGATAGGGAGAGGAGCTTGGAGCAGATGCTTGTGAACTTGCCGGCTCGGATCTGAGTTGGATCCGTAGCACACAGGTTGAATACCAAATGAAGTAAACTGCTTCAGATGCTTAATCTGTGATTCAAAAGGTGTTGGGTGCTGACATCATGGATTTTCCTCATATACAGTCCAGCAAGGGATACAGCATCAAAGCCACTGTGCAAGTAATATTTTGCAACCTGATAGCAAGAGTTCCAGATATCTAATTCCTTAGGGAGAGTTCTACCCTCCTTCCCTTCAGGTTTATCTTTCATCTGATTCAGGGGAGTTTCTTAGTATTTAACCACATGGAACTGGCAACTGAAGCCCCTCATAGCTAGGGTGGCTGAAGTATATGCCTTCTTGCCAAACCCATCCAGAGTCCTACCTTCTTTTTCAGTTGGCAAGGCGGTTCTTAAAGGCACTTCCTTTGACTCCCTTGGGACAAAAAGACACTACCTCAGGATATACCGCTGGGTTCATAAAAAGACACTTGTGGGAGTTTACAACCCTATACAATGGTCTGGCTTCTCAACAGCAGGTAGTTGGAAGTCAGGCTGCAGTGAAGAGTCAAGAATGATGTTGCCTACTCCTCTAAAAAGACAAAATATGGAGGAATAGCCAGAGGTTTGTGCTCAGGATGTCTAAGTAATTCTCTAACCCTTTTCTTAAATTAAGGGTAATCCTGAGCCTTCCCTCATCTTATGAAGCAACTTAGGTGAAATCCTGAGGTGGTGAAGCTAAGGCAAGACTTTCATCTGGCTGAGTCAGCATATGAACCAGAAAAAAAATTGTCTACATATGTCAAAATCATCATTTTCTGAGTGATAAGAATCACTGGATTCCAGGAAGGGGGGGTCCCTCTTTCATTTTTCAGGACAAGATTCGGCAGCAAGCAGCCTGCTCTGACTAAGCTGTCTGAGTCTTATATCATCCATGAAATCCTCTGAAAGCCTGACAAGGTCCTACAGGTAGTCCTCAACTCATTCAAGTCTATAGCTCCTTTTTTGTATACTTCATTAACACCCACAGCTCTTTTTTGGTTCGGGTTTCTTTACTATTAGAAAGGGCAAGTTGCTGTTAATAAAATTACACTAAGACTGTTAATCTATGATGTCCTGCAATAAAGAAATGAATCACTGTTTGCCACTTATTCATATTTATGTTCATATTTACATAACAGAGACCTACACACTATTGAAGGGTATGGTGTGAAATGCTATGTTGGGAGCCAGGACAATTTACTGTCAGTTGCCATTTATATCATACCATACAGAAAATACTGCTAGTTGCCTAGTAGTAATTATGAAAATATGAAGAAAACAATGGATACTGCTGCCGTCCAAAGGTCTTTTTCTAAAGATAACCAAACCAAATGAAGAAAGACCACCACCACGAGATGAAACAGGAATAAGAAGTTATGTTCTTACCATAACGTTCCATGTGAATTGTTCATCTCGCCTTTGTTCTTACACACGGGTTCGGAGCCGATCCTCAGCTCTGAGTCGGCCGCATCACTAGCTCCGCATCTTCGAGAAAGCTCGAGGCACAGTAATATCCCATGATCCTCAGGTGCTAACCCTCAGATCTAGTTTGCTATACCAGAAGAATCCCTTTAGAACTGTGTCTTGAACACTTATAAACAGATACTACACACTGTCTGGAACCCTGCCCTCAAATAGAGGAGAAAAGATGCCATTACTAATGTACAAGAATAAGCTGAATGCTAACAATATCTAGAAAAGACTGAAAAGGAATTTAGTCGAACCCGTTCTCCCAGACTGCAGGATGGGGGATGGAGGGGGGGAATGTAAGAACAAAGGCGAACATAACTTCTTAATGTGAAATTGTTCAATCTCGCCGTTTGTTCTTACACACGGGTAGCGTCCCTAGCTCCTTTTTCCTGGGTGGCTCAAGGGAGAACATTCCTGAGTATAGTGGAACCAAACATCGCCCTGTCCCTGGAGCTTTTGTCTAGTTTATAGTGGGCGATAAAAGTATGTGGTTTTGTCCAAGTTGCCGCTGCACAAATGGTATCTAAAGGCAAACGAGCGGTATGGGCTGAAGAGGTATCAATCGCCCTTGTAGAATGAGCTCTGGGTTTGAAAGGGAGTTGCTGTTTCGATTCAGCATATACAAAATTTATGCAATCTGAGAGCCATTTGGATAAGGTAACCTTCGTTACTGCCTGTCCTTTCCTTTGGTCAGTATATGAGACAAATAGTTGGTCTGACTTTCTGTATTCTTTTGTCCTATGTAAGTAAAATCTCAGTTGCCTGTGAATGTCCAATTTGTGCAAAGTGTATTCTAACTTATTGGAATGGTTTTTGAAGAAGGTAGGTAGTTCAATAGACTGACTGATGTTTTGAATCGAACAAACCTTCGGAAGGAAGGACGGATTGATGCGCAAGGTTACTCTATCTGGATGAAAAATCATGTATGGGGGTCGGATAGATAGAGCCTGAAACTCTGAAACTCTCCTGGCGGAAGTGATGGCAACCAGAAAAAGTGTTTTCCATGAAAGAAATTTTAACGGAGTTGTGGCTGCTGGTTCAAATGGGGGCAACATGAGTTGTGATAGCATGAGAATAAGATTCCAAGGGGCTACTGGATTATGAAAGGGGGGACAGAGGTGAAAGGTACCTTTCATGAAGGCTTTACAAAGCCTGTGGGACATAAGAGAACCATCTTCGCTGCCAATATGAAAATTGGATATAGCCACAAGTTGAACCCTTATCATGGACGTTGATGCACCTTCTTGAAAAAGTGTGGTAAGAAAATCTAGTATCTTGTGTACTGGAGCCCCGAATGGATATATACCTTGTTTGGAGGCCCAGTGCGCAAAACGATTCCATTTGCTGTTGTACAATTTCCTTGTAGATGGTTTGTGAGAAGATACAATAATTTGTTGTACTGCAGGGGATAGTAACACCGACCTGGCTAAGATGAGAAGCGGAGCAGCCAAGCTGTCAGTTTGAGGGACTTGAGGAAGGTGTGAGGAACTCCCGACGAATGTGTCAACAGGTCTGGTTCCGGGTCCAGCATCCATGGTTCCTCCACTTGATGAGATTGAAGGAAGGGAAACCAGATTTGTCAAGGACAGAATGGGGCTATCAGTATTATGGTCCTGTCCAGACGTTTGGCTTTCTGCAAGAACCTGGGAATTAGTGGAACAGGAGAAAAAGCGTAAAGGAGACCCGGGGGCCAATCGTGTACCAGTGCGTCCCTGGGGACACCCCACGGAGGGGGTAACAGGGCAAAGTAGCTTCTGCATTTGGCATTCAATGGGGATGCAAACAGGACGCAGAAAGGCTGGCCCTATCTGTGGAAGATCTCTTCCGCCACTCGAGGTTTGAGGGACCACTCGTGAGGGAACAGGATGGCTCTGCTCAGCCTGTCCGCGATTACATTGAAAGTCCCCAGGATGTGTGTTGCTATCAGAAAGCGTCCAATGGACTTTGCCTATTGTCAAATTCTGAGGGCCTCTCTGCATAACGGTTAAGATCTGGTTCCCCCTTGCTTGTTTATGTACCAGACCACTGACGTTGTCTGTCTGAACTGTCACTGTTCCCTGAGGTAAGGACTTGTGAAAGTGTTGCAACACTAGAAACACTGCCCTCAGCTCTAGAACATTGATGTGCAGGTTATACTCCAAGTTGGACCATTGACCTTGGACTGTTTGTCCCTGAAAAAATCCCCCCCACCCTATCAGGGAAGCATCCGTGGTTAGAGTTGCTACCGGACTGGGTAACACAAACGGTCGTCCTAGTGTTAGATCTTGACTGTGTATCCACCACAAGAGATCCTTCTTGCAAAAATTCATGATCAAGATTTTGTGAGATAGTGGAAGTTGTCGATACGACCACTGGGCGAATAGCATCCATTGAAGAATCCTCAAATGCATCCTGCCTAAGGGAACTACAATAATGGAGGCTGCCATCAAGCCTAGTACTCTTAATATTTGTTGTGCAGGGACTCTCTTGCTCTGGAGAAGGACCAAAATTTGATGTCTGAGGTCTGACACTCTTGGTGAGGGAAGAGTAACTCGAGCCAGGGAGGTGTCTAGCTGTGCTCCTATAAATAAGATATGCTATGACAGCGATAAGCCAGACTTTCCAAAATTCACCGTTATGCCTAGCGAGAAGCAGAGACTGATGGTGTAATCCCTGGCTTGTAAAAGACGATACTCGGTGATGGCAGATAGGAGCCAGTCATCTAGATAAGGAAACACCCGGAATCCCCTTCGTCTCAAGTGAGACGCTACTACTGCCATGCATTTGGTGAACACCCTGGGGGCTGAGGTGAGACCAAAGGGCAGAGCGCGAAACTGGAAATGACTGGCTCCCAGCCAGAAGCGCAGATGATCTCTGGACGCCCTGGCCATCTTGATATGGTAGTACGCGTCTTTGAGATCTATAGAGCACATCCAGTCGCCCTTCTGCAGAAAGGGAAGGATTGACTGTAGCGTAATCATCCGGAACTCTTCCTTTTTCACGAAGGCATTTAATTTGCTGAGGTCCAAAATTGGCCTCCAGTCCCCTGTTTTCTTTGGAACTAAAAATAACCTTGAGTAAGTTCCGGATCCTATTTGGTCCGCCGGGACTGGTTGGATGACTCTGTTTTCGAGCAACCTTCCTATCTCTATGGTTGCCTGGTCTCGCAGACTGGGTGGAACGTCTGGAAGCTTTTTGGAGTTGGGTGGCATTCTGATGAAGGGAATGTTGTAGCCTCTGGTAACTATGCTTTTTACCCAGGAATCTGATGTAAGATTTAGCCAGGCCTCTGGGTATAAAGCCAAGCGACCCCCGACTGCCTCCAGAGTAGGACAGTCGGACCTGCACTCAGGAGTGCTGGAAGGGCTTCCCAGAGAAAGTCTCTCTGTTGTCCTGATTTTGCGGACACCCTCTGCTGGCTGGGCGGCATCTTCTGTTTCTTCTCCCTCCTCTGCCTCTGGAGGGGGCGTCACTTTGGGTGGGCTGAAAGGATCCCTGAGTCTTTCGGAACCACAATTTTCCTCCTCGTTGCCCTTTAGGGTAGAGTCTAAATGGGATGGAAAAACGGACCCCTACGGCAGACAGGGTCTTCCCTTCTTGTTCACACCTCGTGAGAGTCTCCTTTACTTTGGGCCCAAACAAGGAGGCACCATCAAAGGGGGCGTTGGCAAAGGAAGACTTAAAGGCTTCCGCAAAGGAGCATAACCGCAACCAGGATTGCTTCCTTAGGGCGATCGCTGAAGCTGCCGCTCTACTCGACCCTTCGGCTGCATATGAAATCAGCCTCATGGACGAGTTCACTATGGAGTTTAGGGTGTTAAGTTGCGCTGTCACTTTCTCGGCGACAGCAGCATCTGTGTTTCCCTGGAGAGTATCTCCCAGTTCCTTAATGAGAACTCTCTGTAGACGCGTGAAATGCGTAAGGTAGTTGAGCGACTGGATGGAAAAAGTCGCCGAACTAAATATGTGCTTCCCATATCTGTCCATCATCCTAGAATCCTTATTAGGAGGATGGACAGAGGAAGATGATTCAGACATCTCCTTCTTAGTGGCCGCCGCCACCACCATAGTATCCATGGGAACCCCTTTTGTAAGATAAGATTTGTCCTGGGGGGCTGTCATGTATTTATTTGGCTTACAAGGGACTGGTTCCACTGTATTGGGCATTTCCCAAGCCCTCCGGGCTATTAGATCCATGAGACCATCAAATGGCGGAGTCACCCAGGAGGTAGAAGGTTGAGTCCCAAATGCCTTCAGCAAGACCGATTCATCCACAGAAGTGGTAAGGGTTTGCCAGTCTCCCCTTTGTTTCAGGATTTCCAAAATGTCTGCAAACGAGACATCCTCAGAGGGGGACCGTGGGGACCCTTCTGTTTCATCTAAATCGGTGTCAGATGTGAGAGATTCCTGGGGGGAATCGATGTGCCTCCTCTTGCACAATCGTTTCCTTGGAACATCCTCAGCGGGAGCTTCTGGGGATGCATCTGAGGAACCAGAGTCGCCCTATGGGGACTTCTGAGGCATTGGGTCTTGACACTTGGTAGGGGCCAAAGGCACAGAAGCAGAACGCAGACCTTTTGGGGAAGGAGAAGAAGATACTGATGATGTATGTGTCTGATCAGACAAGACCTTCCTCATGATGTCAAAGGCACCAGTGCCACGACCTGAAGATCTGACCCGATCCGAAGAAGGTGGTCATTTCTCCGGAATCGGAACCACGGGCTCTGACACTGAGGATGGATCCGAACTGATCTGAGCCGAGGCACCGAGGGGAAGAGTCGGAACGGATATCTTGGTTCGACTGTCCCCCCCGGAACCTAGGAAAGATCTTCGGCTCCGAGACTCTCCGGCTGGTTCCGAAGGAGTCGAGGTCAATGGAGCCGATAGCGCTACTGGAGGCTTCGGCACCGAGGGCTCTACAATCATCGGTTTTTCGATTCCTAGCTCTGATGACTCGACGGGTCTTGGAGGAGGAAGTGTTGAGGGAACAGGAATAGTCTCGAGTTTCGAAACCAGCTGGGATGAAACCTCAATTAGTTTGGACACAGCCGAGTTCTCCATAAGCTTCTGTACCACTCGGCCCACATCGGAGTCGGAAAGGGGCCTCGAAGAATGGGTCGAAGGGATCGAAGCCGTCACCGAGCGAAGGATAGAAGGCGGTGGTACCTCTAACACCGGCTCCAAGACCTGAGTCTCGGTCAGAGATAAACGCTCGACACTTGGCACCGAGGTCGTAGGAGCCGGCGTCCAAATCTGAAAAGAGGTGCTCGGAGCCGATGACTTGGGCTCCGACACTCTTGAAGACTTCGACCTCTTCGAAGACTTGGATATCTGTTCAGCCTTGTCCAGGGCCTCTTGAAAATTGGGTTTAAGCAACCCTCTGTCAACCAACTTCCTGCGTCTTTCCAGAATGACCCGCCCACTAAAGGAATGACAAATGGAACAGTCTTCCTGCAAGTGGAGAGGGCCAAGACAGTAGACGCAGGATGAGTGGTTGTCAGTAATGGACATCTTCTGTCCGCACTGACACCTTTTAAAGCCTGATTTGGCTTTCTCTGACATTTTGAAAAAATATATATAGAAAAAGTCCAAAAAACACAGCACACTTAAGAAACACACTATATAAATCTAAGTGTAACAATTTTAAAAGTCTAGAATAATTATAACTAACAGTTTAATTCTGACCTAATATATATATATATATATATATATATATATATATATATATATATATAAAATCCAAAACACACAGCACACTATAATATATACATATATATATATATATATATATATATATATATATATATATTGAAGAAAAAGAGAGTTAAGGCAAAAATTATTTAAAGTACTGTCAATCCTGACAGAAAAAACCTGCAGGCCTTAACTAGAAAAAAATTAAACTAACTAATCTAGTCTAAATGCAGTCACAAATAACACCCCTATACTATATTATTTATTTTAAACACTAAGAAGTAACTATAAGTCTATAAAAAGAAATATATATAAAGAATATAGAAAAAATATACTGGCCCGAGCCTCTCATATGCGATCTGCTGCTAGCGGCAAACTAGATCTGAGGGTTAGCACCTGAGGATCATGGGATATTACTGTGCCTCGAGCTTTCTTGAAGATGCGGATCTAGTGATGCGGCCGACTCGGAGCCGAGGATCGGCTCCAAACCCGTGTGTAAGAACAAATGGCGAGATTGAACAATTTCACATCTATTATTTAATAAAATGCAGAAAACAAGCACTTTCACGTGTAATAGACACGCTTCTTCAGGTTTCAATGACTACACACATCAATGAATATAAATACAAATCAAACCTAGCCCTCATAGGTTAATGAGTTAATTGAATTAATAAAGGCATATAAATAAGTTATACAAAACTGCTTCTAAAAATTCAAACACTCTTCATAACATTGCAGCACTATAGCACACTCAAAACTATAGAAAACTGTACTAAAATCAACTGCCTACTCTATAAAATAGAATATTATTTATGCAGTAAACTATATTTCTAAAGTCAAAAACAAATGCATGAACATAAAAATAAGCATGAAAATATGAAAATAAAAAATGAGGTTTATACATTAACTAAAATAATCAAAAGTGTATGTATAGCAAGAATGCTATATATGAATATGTATATACTATACTATCTGTGTGCTGTTAAAACAGACTTTAAACTGATGTGACGATTAAGTCCTGGTTCTATGTGTGCCCTTAATTTTAGAATCCAACGTAGCTCAATTGATTCTAAAAAATTCATTTTGTCACCCCCCCCCCGTTTATTAATATTGACAATCTGTAAAACTCTAAATTTAAACGCATGTTCCTGTTGTTCAACAATATGTTCAGCAATATGTCTGGCTAATGCATTGATAGGATTCATCTTCCTAATATCATATAGGTGGTTGTACATCCTTTTAGTCATCTGGAAGTCATGCCTATATACAATGCAGTACATTCTGTACATGTTGCTAAATATATTAGATTCATACTATCACAAGTAGCATAAAATCTAGGGACGAAAACATAGTCCAAACAAGGATGATTAAACTCTTGTTCATCAACAATAATATTACTACACAAATTGCACTTATTGTAGGGGTAAGTACCAGTTCTCCATAGATATCTACTTATATCTCGTTCTGGTCTTATCCTTTCAGTACAGAGAAGTCTTTTAAGGTTCTTACTATTCCTGTACCTGAAACTAGGTGTATCACCTACAAGATTAAGTATGAGTGGATCTAGAATTAGAACATTCTAGTTTTTCCTAATAATTTCTATAACTTTTTTATTATCATTAGTATATCTAGTTGTATATGGTAATCTAACTTGATTATGATCAATGGTGATGGCATTATTTACCCCTGTATATCTCCTTCGTACATGATGATGTTTGTTATATATAGCCCTTGTCAAACCTAAAACTGATTCTTTTATATCTCTTATCAAGGTAGGCGGATAACCCGTCTTCAAATAGTGTATCCATAATCTCAAACTGTAGTAACTTGTCAATTTCATTCTTACATATATTCATAATTCTCATAAATTGACTCTTGACTACATTTGGAAAAACAAAACGTGGATGCATACTATTGAAGTGTAACAATGCATTTTTCCAGCATGGCTTTCTGAATAGGGTGGTTGAGACCATACCTGCTGAATCCTTCAAGATAGTAATATCCAAAAAATCTATCTTGGAATATGCAATCTCAATGGTGAACCTCAAAAAATCAGTAGTTGATTCCAAATAAGTAACTAGGTTTTGTAGCAGGACCTTGTCTCCATCCCATACTATAAGTATATCGTCTACAAAACATCTGTAAAGTAAAATATGTGCAAAGAAAACGCTGTTGAACAAATATGTTTTCTCCCATTGATACATAACTAGATTCGCGTAAGAGTTTGCACATGGGGTGCCCATAGCGACACCCCATTTCTGTGCATATAGTTTATCTTGAAACATAAAAACATTATTACTAAGTACTAAATCCAGCAAAGTACAGATAAGTACCTGCATCTCATTATCAAAACCATCTGTTGTGTGCAGAACTTCTCTAATTGCCTCAATCCCATACTCATTTGGGATTGCCGTAAAAGTTTTTTTTACATCTAGCGTAACTAAAATACATGAGGGAGAGAGTGTAGATTCCACTGTTAATTTATAAAGATTGTCCAATAACTGATGGGTATCTTTTAAAATAGTCAGTGTTTTTCTGGTAAGAGGCCCCAAAATAGTTTCTATATAATTAGAAATATTTTCAGTAACCCATCCCTCTCCTGCTACTATCGGCCGCAACGGAGGTGGTATGATACCTTTGTGTATCTTTGGCAACCCTTTTATGTATGGAATTAAAGGAAAATCAACTCTAAAATAATCATGTAATTCTTGAGAAATTTGTCTACACATCATTAAATCATATAGGTCATCATAGACCCTTCTCACAATGTTTGCAAGAGTGTCCTGTCCTATCTCGGTATAGGTACCTACATCTTTTAATATTTCTGACATCATCTCATTATACATGTCTGTATCCAATAGTACTATCCCGCCCCCCTTATCTGCAGGTTTTATGGTGAGGTCAGGATTATGTATCAAACAGAACAAAGATTGCCTTTCATTCTTGCTTAAATTAAAATATAAACATCTACGAGAATGTAGAAAATACTTATAGAACTCTTTCTCACATAGCTGAATAAAACATTCTACACTTGGTGGTATATTAGGTGTAAATGTACTTTTACGTTTAAACCTATTATTAGGCTGCACCTGTATCACATTGTTATCATGAAACAACAATTTTAACGATATAGTCCTTCCAAAAAGCCGTAAATAAGTAAGCAATTCCGTAAGGTTGCTGCCTTGTGAAGGAATGAAAGTCCCTTATTCAACAGGGTAAAGTCAGCACTATTAAGTTCGCATCTAGAGAAATTGAAAACAAGTCCATTCAATTCCTGTTCCGCCGTCTTACCTCTGAGTTCTCTCCTGAGAACTTTCTTTTCTTCTGTCCTGGGCTGTTGGAGTGAATTAATGACTTCCCCCGATATTGCACAGGGAGCGGTAAAAAAATGGTGTAAAGTTCCAAGAGCTGTTTTCGGTCTGGCCCCTGTCGCATGTTGGTTGGTCTGGATTGTTAGGGCCTGTTGATTAGGAGGTTGTGTGTCCATTGCTGATGAAACGTCCATCATACTGCTTCCACTCGATGACATCACAACAGCGCCAATTTCATTCGCCTCTTCATCTGATGTGATTCGAGTTCCCATTAAAGGAACAGTATTAGTATTCAATTGTTCATCATTATTAATATTATGTTGCAATTGTGAGGAAGAAAAAGAGGAGTTAGTGCCATTTGAATGACTAGTTCTCGGCCAAACAAAAACATGGCCCAATGTAAAGTCGTTGTAATCTCTTTGAAGCTTCCTATATTTCACTTGCTGTAGTTTATCACTATATAGTGCAACCTGAGCATACATGCCATCAAGCTTCTTTTCAAAAATCTCGCCCTTATATCAACCACGCAGATCTTTGTTCAAAGCCACTACCTTGTTAGTCAAGTCTGTTTCAATGGGCAAGAAATACTCAATTATAAGTTTCATGTATTGATCGCTTAGATCTAAGTTCAACCGCTGCCATTTCTTTAACAGTTCAGGGTGACTATCCCCATAAGTCGGCATGCAAACCACCCGCATGCCTCGTGGGACTATATGGAAGTGAAGACAAGCTTCCATATGTCTTCTCTGCCAAATTAACCTTTGCAGTCTGTATAAATCATTCTCAAGCTCCCTGAGACTGTTATTGAATTGATTAAGATTTTCAACAGTACCTGTAGTATTAGGTGGAAAGGGATGATGTAGCTCTAGATTCAGTAGTGGATTGGTACGTGGTTGCAAAATATCATTCCACTTACGATTAAGGTTTATCCCTTCTGGATTATAATCAAGTTCAACAACTGGCGTCTCCATCGTGTGTTAGCAGCAGTAAAAATAGTAACAGGAGAAGATTTGAAGAAAACAATGGATACTGCTGCCGTCCAAAGGTCTTTTTCTAAAAATAACCAAACCAAATGTCCAAGAAATGAAGAAAGAAGACCACCACGAGATGAAACAGGAACTATTATTTAATAAAATGTAGAAAACAAGTGCTTTCACGTGTAATAGACACACTTCTTCAGGTTTCAATGACTACACACATCAATGAATATAAATACAAATCAAACCTAGCCCTCATAGGTTAACGAGTTAATTGAATTAATAAAGGCATATAAATAACTTAAAGTTACAAAACTGCTTCTAAAAATTCAAACCCTCTTCATAAGATTGCAGCACTATAGCACACTCAGAACTATAGAAAACTGTACTAAAATCAACTGCCTACTCTATAAAATACAAAAGTGTATAAAAATAAAGAATATTATTTATGCAGTAAACTATATTTCTAAAGTAAAAAACAAATGCATAAACATAAATCATTTTCTGAGTGATAAGAATCACTGGATTCCAAGAAAGGGGGGTCCCTCTTTCATTTTTCAGGACAAGATTTGGCAGCAAGCAGCCTGCTCTGACTAAGCTGTCTTGGTCTTATATCATCCATGAAATCCTCTGAAAGCCTGACAAGGTCCTACAGGTAGTCCTCAACTCATTCAAGTCTATAGATCCTTTTTTGTATACTTCATTAACACCCACAGCTCTTTTTTTGGTTCGGGTTTCTTTACTGTTAAAAAGGGCAAGTTGCTGTTAATAAAATTACACTAAGACTGTTAATCTATGATATCCTGCAATAAAGAAATGAATCACTGTTTGCCACTTATTCATATTTATGTTCATATTTTCATAACAGAGACCTACACACTACTGAAGGGTATGGTGTGAAATGCTACGTTGGGAGCCAGGACAATTTACTGTCAGTTGCCATTTATATCATACCATACAGAAAATACTGCTAGTTGCCTATTAGTAATTATGAAAATATGCAATATGTCCACGTGTACTTAACACCTCAAAAAAAGGAGGACTTGCAGACTACTGCATGGCATTGGTGAAACCTTACATGTTGCTGAAGAAAACTGTCAGATTTGCACCATGAGGTGCACATTGACAGACATTCAGTGTTATTTATACTGTTAATCATACAATTAAGCATATGTTTTCATATTTTTATAAATATCTTAACATGCACTCAGAGAATTTTTTGCTATGTGAAAGCATGTATCTCTGGTTAACAAAAATGATCTAACAATATCTAGATTGTACAGTTCAAGATATGACAACTTGTTTGTGAAAATGTACAAAAAAATAATGCTGTGTGCGCATTATGATATGTTTATGGAAATATGGATGCACTTGCAATATGTAAAGAATTCATCTTACCGATAAATTGGTACTTTTACGACTTTAATAACTTATTGTTCACAAAAGACTTGACATTTGTTCATCTTATGCTTTTTACATTGATTTTTCACAAACTGTTCTGGAATACAAGAATGTATGTAGGCTGCAAGAGGTGTGACACTCCAGACCACACAGGTGTTAAAGAATTAAGAAACTGAGACCCAGAAAGCCCAGGCTGAGGCAAGCTCGAAACAACCTTCTTGAGCCTTGGGTCTAGTTTTGGGTGTAGCATCAGATGTACTTGGCCCTGGTCAAAGGCAGGCAGCCACAGCTCCTATCAAATGGGGAATTCTGTCCTTCCCTACAGTAGTCTTAGAATGGATTTTGGAGCAAAAACAAATTCTTCCGACCGTGCTAAAGTCCTGCTTACTCCAACAAAGTATCAAAACGAAAAGTAGGGTTTTCCTCCTTTTCCCCACATCTCTGTCGTCGCTCTGTGATCTTTTCCAGGCCCCTTTCTTCTTGACGGGCGCTGGTAATTGCTCCAAAAAATGCTTCTGCCCCTGCGGTACCTTCGGTCACACTCCAGTACCCTTATCCGCCCCTTCTGGATCCTTGTCGGTACTTGTCATCATCTCCACTCCTGTAAACGCCATAACAGGGGGGGGGGGGCATCAAATTGCAGACAGCCCTGGATGAAACTAAGTGGATTATAGATTTAATGGCACATATACCCCCTGGTCTTAATGATGTTATTCCTTTAAAACCTACACTGTTGAGTAGGCGTGTGCATCACTAATTTTGAAGCAATTCATTGGTTGTTCATTTTTTAAAAAAGAAGGTGTGCTAATTGTTAGATGTCTGATGAAGGGGTAACCCGAAAGCGCTCACTTTTTGTACTAAGATCATAGTGTTTTTAAAGTTTTATTAAAGGTTTTATTGCTAAGCAGCAGTGTCCTGCCACTTTTCTTTTCGTAATGGATTTTGGAAGCTGTGACTAGCACAGTGATCCCAGGCTCAACCAATGACAAAAGTCCTTCAGTCCATGTGGATGTTGAGGTGAACAATGGTGTTTTGGACTCCAAAATGGTCTTGGTAGGGGCCTCAGTCACATGTTCCATCAGTGGAAGGGACTGCAAAGGATCTCTCCTACTCTGACACTCACAAGGCTGGTTGAACTGTCTAAATTGGCTATCGTCCCCAACTCTAACTGGCTTCAACCACTGTACCTTTTTGTGAAGGGGAAGCTCTGTTACAGCTTGACTAACAGAAGCCATAAGGCACATGGACCCCTACTGCTCCCTTTCCTTTTCTAAACATTTTTCTAGGGATTCTGTAGGACTTTTAATGGCTGCAGAATTGAAATAAGCACAATGGGGACAGTTGGGCTTGTGATCTGGGCCCAGGCAAAAAGACAGACTGTGAATGTCCTTGTGAGGAATTTGCTTTCTGCAACCAAAGTAGTTTATTGCATACAAACATCAGGAGAGATGGCAGGTACATTAAGACTTGAACTAACTGATTACATACATGCATGCTCTCACTCTGGCTGCTCACTCAAAATGGTACTCTTGCTTGCACGTGCTCAGTACTTATATGAATGTCCCCACTGACTAGAATGCTTCTTAAAGATATATCACACACACTGATCTACATCCTCCCTCTTAATTGAGCTGTCTCATATAAGCAATGACGTTTCAATAGGCATGCAATTATACAGACACTAATAAAGAAAACAGTCATGTCCTGTTTGCCGTGCATCTGGAAGTTAGTTCTGAGATGCAACCTGATCTATTGAATTGGGTTTAGCAACAGGGGCAGTCACTGGGAAATGCACTGCTTGTGGACTCCTAGGGATTTTCTCAGGAACAGGGATTGCTGCCAGAATGTCCTCTGGAACAGGAACATTGGATAAGTCACTCTGAGAACTCGAGTCTTTGTCACAGGTAAGATACTGTAACACTGGTTTGGACACTGATAGCAAATGCTCTGATTTCATCTGAATTCCATTCCTTGTGATTCCACAATGTACAATCTCTGCTCTTGACACAAACTTTTCACAAATCTGATGCGATCAAAACCTTTTGACATCTGCATTCTATCCCCCCTTTTTGTAAAGAATGGAGCAGTTTGCTGGTTTTATCATAGTAAGACTTCTGGGACGAATGATTCAACAGTTGGACTGTTACTGCTTTGTTGTTTTTAGCACATGGAATAAATAAATTACTGCTGGTTAGTAATGTGGTTCTTGTTTGTCTTGACAAGTCTCTGTGCAGGGTAACCAAATGATTATCATGAGGAATGCTTGCGATTTAACAAGCTTAGAAAAACATCAGTATTCTCATGTCTGGATTTCTCTAAAAGCTGCTTTGCACTTCAAACAAGCCATTTGACTGACAGTATTCAGGATTACTTGTAACATGAACAGAGTCCCACACTTCTGCAAATTGCCTGAACTGCTGACTTGTCAACTGTGCACCACAGTCAGAAATAACTGTGCAGACTACCATGGACAAAAAGATGTCTCCAACTTAGTAATGACAGTACTGGAAGTTAGGTCAAGAAGTAGGTCAATCTCGAATCAATAGGAATAAGAGTCCACTAACACCAAGTAATGACCATTCGACTCAAAGATATCTGTGGCTACTGTCAACCAAGGTAGTTCAGGAATCTGGCTTAACTGAAGTGGTTCTTTTTGTTGATGCGGTTTTACATACTGAACAAGATGAAATTACTTTCTTAATATCTCTTAATATAGAAGGTCAAAATACTAGTCCTCTCACCCTTCTTTTGGTAGAATCCATTGCGGGGAGGCCAAGATGCAAGATCTGAATGTACTCTTGTTGCAAGGATTTTGGAAGAATCACTTTAGGACCTTTCATGATGATACCATTGTCTGACAAAATTTCATCTCTGGAAAATGCTGCTGCACTTCTACTGGTAAACAAGATTGCTTTGAAGGCCATTAGCTTGTGGAGAAAGTACAGTTGTGTACACTTACCATGAATGTAGATGTTCGAGTATATTCACTGTTACAGTCATTACATTTGGGTTATCTGCCTGCAGGTAGCCCTCAGCCGGCCTGAATACCAGAGCCTTGAATTCCTGCATCAAATGCTGTCTCCTCTTTCATGATGTTAGGTCGTCACGGGTATAAAACATGCAGCCGATGCCATTACATCAGTTTTTCTTGCCCCAGATGTCAGGTGCCCCCATAATGGGAAGCAATTAAATATAAAAGCACAAATATATACCTCCAACAAAAAAGCAAATACACCAAAAAGGCTTTTAAGCATAGTAAAGGAAAGTAGAGGTATAGCCAAAAGAAGTTAGGGGGCTGGAGGGAGGGTAACCAGGACTGCAACAGTGAATACACTCGAACATCTACATTTATGGTAAGTGTACACAACTGTACTATATTCTTCATGTTTCACTGTTGCAGTCATTACATTTGGGTAGATTCACAAAGCTATGGTTGGGAGGAGGAATTTAGATAGCATTTGGGCCAGCTACAAGGCCCTGCAAAACTGCAGTGGCAAAGCCAGCTCTGGATTTACAGAAAATTGGCAAATGATAATGCTTGGTGAAAGTATGTACAGAACTCCAGGTAGCAGCTTCTAGGATGTCCCTGGTAGGGACACCTCTGAGAAAGGCTGTAGAGGTAGATGCAGCCCTGGTGGAGTGAGGTCTGATCCCCTAAGGGATAGGTTTTCCATGGTGCTTATAGCAGAAATGAATACAATGGCTTATCCATTTAGAAATGGTTTGCTTTGAAATAGCCTTCCCCTCTGCCCCTGCATCTAATGCCACCAGCAGTTGTTCAGATTTCATTTGAGGTTTAGTCCTGTCCAAATTGAATCTAAGCTGTCTGTGCACATATAAGGAATGCAGTATCCGGTCCCCTTTATTCTGTGGGTTGGGAAAGAAGGTTGGCAAATGAATGGACTGATTAAGAGCCACACTGGATACCACCTTGAGCATGAAGGATGGATTGGTTCTGAGGGACACCCTGTCCGCATGAAAGATGATGAAAGGCTCCACTGCCATAAGGGCTTGTAATTCAAATACCCTTCTAGCTGAGGTGATTGCTAAAAGGAAAGCTGTTTTCCAAGAAAGAAAGTTTAAGTCTGCAGTAGCAGCTGGCTCGAAAGGAGGTAGAGTGAGTTTCCCTAAGACAAAGTTAAGGTCCCAGGCTGGGGTTGGAGCTCTCCTGGGTGGTCTCAAATTTTTGGCCCCTCTGAGGAACTGCTTGAGCAGTGGATGAGAGAAGAGGGGAGGTTCTGTGTTATAATGAGCTGAAATGGCTGAGGTGTGGATTTTAATAGAGGAAAAAGACAGGCCCTCGTGAAGCATCTCAGTTAAGTATTGTAAAGTCTGAGGTAAATTGGGCGCTGCTGTGCTCATCCCTTGAGATTAGTTCCAGGAAAAGAATCTTTTCCATTTTTCAGCATAAGATTTTCTAGTACTAGGCCTCCTTGCCTCTAAAATGATATCCGTCACAGGTTTACTGAGGGATGTTAAAGGAGAGATTAAATAATTAGCAAGGCTGCAAGGTTCAGTGTTAGAAGCTGAGGGTGCAGAATCTGGTTCTCCTGCTGAGACAGCAGGGAAGGAGTCTGAGGCAGGTGCCATGGAGATAACCATGACACACTGTGCAGGAGGGGGTACCAGTGTTGGCACGGCCAGTCTGGAGCAATCAAAATCATCCTTGGTTTGTCCTATTTGACTTTTAGTAGTTCTTTGCAGAGTAGAGGCAGAGGGGGGAAGGCACAGACTGATAGGTTTTTCCAGCTGAAGGACAGTGCGTCCACTTTCCAAGCTTATTTGTGGGGAGTCCTTGTGCAAAATTTGTCCAACTGGTAGTTCTGGAGAGAGGCAAACAGGTCTATATCTGGGCTCCCCCATTTGCTTGTCAACATGCTGAAAATCCTTGGTTCCAGTTTCCACTCATATGGGTCCATGAGGTTTCTGCTTAGTCCGTCTGCCAGTCTAATTTTCCTGGCAGGAATTGAGCTTGTATGTGCACTTGGTAGCTCAAGGCTGTGTTCCACAATGCCATGGCTAGTCTGCAGAGGGGGTAAGAATGTGTACCCCCCTGCTTATTTATGTACCACATAACAGTAGTGTTGTCCATCTTTACTATTAGTTGTCCTGGAAGAATGTGGCCCTTGAAGGCTGTCAGAGCATTCTGTACAGCTAACATTTCTTTTTGATTGATATGCAGGTGCATTTGACTTGGGTTCCATTTGCACTGAATGCACTTCCCTGCCAGGTGAGCCCCCCATGCATAGTCTAATGCATCTGTTGCTAGAGTTTGGGCGGCAGGAGGTGGTGTGAAATGTAGTCCCTTGTTTTGGTGGCTGGCCTCTGCCCACCAAAGGAACTCTAGGCGTAAGCAAGGTATGATAGGAATCATTGTTTCCAGGTCTTGAGAATATTGGCACCATAGGCTTTTTAGATACCACTGTAGTTTCCTCATATGCAGTCTTGCATATGGAATTAGAAGAATGCAGGAGGCCATGAACCCCAAGGCTTGCAGTATTTGTCTTGCAGATAGCAGGGTTTTTGTGGCCACTTGTTTGACGTAGTTTGTCAAATTAATTTGTTTCTCTGGCGTGAGGAAAGTCATCTGGGAAGTTGTATTCAAGCTTGCTCCCAAGAATATAATTTGTTGACAGGGTACCAGGTGTGATTTAATTTCATTTATGGTGTACCCCAGACAAGTTAGAACCTTTGTACAAAGGCCAGATGATTCAAAAGTATGTCCTGCCTTTCTGCCTGAATTAGACAATTGTCCAGGTATGGGTATATTTGAACATTTCTTTGCCTGCAAAATGTAATAAGTGGAGCTAGGCACTTTGTGAATACCCTGGGTGCAATAGATAAGCCAAAGGGCAGTGCAGAGAACTGATAGTGTGTGTAGCCTGCTTTGAAGAATAGGTATCTTCTGCAAGATTCCCTGACTGGGATGTGCAAGTATGCTTCTTTTAAATCTGATGTTGCCAACCAGGCATCTTTGCCTAGCATATGAAGTAATTGGTGAAGAGTCAGCATCTTGAATTTTGGAATCTCCAAATAGGTGTTTAGAGTAGACAGGTCCAGGATAGGATGCCATGAATTGTCTTTTCTGGGTACCAGGAAAAAGTCTAGAGTAGAAACCTTGTCCTGTTTCCTCTTCTGGTACCAGTTGAATAGCCCCCATTCTTAAGAGAAAAAGTACTTGTTTTTGGGCCTCTGCCCACTGATTTGGGGGTAGGTCCGGCCACCCGCTTGGTGTTGGCAATGTATGGAAGTGAAATCTGTATCCCTGCGACACTATTTAAAACCCATTTGTCCTGGGTAATGAGTTCTCAATTCTTTGCATGAAGAGGAATCTTTCCCCCCAAAGGGGCAGTCAGTTGATAAGTGCTTGGAAATTTTAAAAGGAAGTCATTGAGACAGTTTACCATAGGAGGGAGTCTTATTATTCCCAGATTTGGAAGTGGATGCCCCCCACTGCTCAGTTCTGTGTCCCCCCTGGGACTGAAACCTGAGGGTTTTGCTGTGTCTGGGTTTGGCTTGAGAAGATCTGGAAGGGGCTGGAAAGGACCAATTCTTAGAGGGCCAGTGCCTACTAAATCTTGGAGGCTGAACTTGTAAAAAATCTTTAAGAGTTGCATAGATTTAGCTTCATCTTCCATCTTTTTAAGAACTTCCTCAGCCTTGTTGCCAAACAGGCGGTCCTGATTTAAAGGAGCATCCAACAACTTAGCTTTAACATGATCAGGCAAAGATTGCTCCTTAAGCCAAGCATGCCTTCTGAGCACAGACCCAGTAACAGCAGCCCTGCAAGAGGCCTCTAATGAATCAAAACCATATTGCAAAGTATGTTTTCCAACCTGTTCAGCAGAATGCATTAAATCCTGTAATTCTTTATTTTCCACACAGTCAGGAATCAACATAATTTTCTGTTTAAGCAGTCCAATAACATGTTGCTGATACTTTAACATATGAAACCGGCAGTTTAAAGCCCTAATGGTCAAGGTTGCAGAAGTGTAAACCTCCTTACCCATCTATCCAGCGCCCTGGAGTCTCTACCACAAGGGGTAGGATTTTTAGGAGTAGAAGCCTTAATGCCCTTGGGCCCCTGTGAAATAGTCTCTGGATCTGCAATAGGATTTTTAAAATGGAACTTGTGGGACTCAGGGACCCTGTAGTATTTGTCAGGTTTTCTGGGAGCAGGAGAGAGGGAATCAGGAGCCTAACAAGATTCCGAAAAAGCATCAACAATGTCTAGTACAGGAGGAATAGCTAAAGGCCTATGCTGAGACAGGAGAAGGAAATCCCTAAGCCTCTTTTTTTGAATCAGACAAATCCTGGCTTTCAAAGTGGAAATGCTCCCTTAGAGTATGTAAGGTTTCCCCAAAAGAAAAAATCCTCAGGAGGGGAAGCAGAGGGAATGGAGTCCTCGTCATAAGAATCTTTATAAGTAGATAAGGGAAAATCCAGATCATTAGAAGAATCAGAAAAAACAGAATCCTGATCAGAAGATTCATAATCAACTTCAGTCCTAGACCTCTTAGAAGGGGGGGGGGGGTTGGCTACCCCTGATTAGAGTTATTAGATCTTCAGCCATTCTTATTTCTTTTTTAGGCATAGATTGAGATTTAGGCCTAAGTAAAGAAGGAGGCATCAGTTTAATATGCAAGTCCATAGGCCTGAATACACCCTCAGAAGCCAGTACCTGCACAGCGGTTCTGGACCCATCCAAGGTAGACACATCTGCTGGTTCCATAGTTGAAGCATCTCGCAGCATAACGGACTCTGAATGGGTCTCAGTAGAGGCCTGCGAATCAGAAGTAGCAGGTATCAGGGGCTGCGAAAGCACCTCACTGAGTAATGGCGAACTGGCTTAGTAGAAACATCGTCGGCAGTTTTGGACCTCGGCGGCCTGTCTCTGTCTTTATCTTTGCATTTTTTCAGAATCCCGGTAGTCAGATGGCTAACAGATGACATTTCTGGATAATTAAACCAAGAACCGAAATATTTAGAGGCGAAAATATTCAGACGACGGATAGTGTGCTGATTAAATAAAGCACAAAACCTACAGCAAGGTACGTCGTGGTCAGGGCCTAGGCAAGGAATACAGTACGAATGAAAATCTTTATGAGGCATTTGCTTTCCACAAGTAATGCAATTATTAACTTTTACTGACATTGGTAAGGAGCAAGAAAAAGTTTCCCCAATGGGGTACTTAGCTTTAGTTGAAGACTTTGGTTCTGAAACTTGAAAATGAAAATTTCAGGAGTTGGCCGACTGGCACTTGGGAACTGCTTCTGCTTCGGGCACCGCACAGCAAGAAGGACTGATGTAATAGCGTCAGCTGCATGTTTTAAACCCCTGATGACCTGACATCATGGAAGAAGGGGCAGCAACCGACACAGGACCCAAGACTTTGTTAATCAGGCCGACTGAGGGCTACCTGCAAGCAGATAACCCAAATGTAATGACTGCAACAGTGAAACACGAAGAACATCCAGGACTGCAACAGTGAATACACTCGAACATGTACATTTATGGCAAGTGTACACAACTGTACTATGTTCTTCGTGTTTCACTGTTGCAGTCGTTACATTTGGGTTGATTTCCAAAGCTAAGGAAGGGAGGAGGAAGTTAAAGAGCATTAGGGCCAGCTATTAAGCCCTGCAAAACTGCAGAGGCAAAACCAGCTATGGATTTAGAAAAAATAGGCATGTGGTAATGCTTGGTGAAGGTATGTACAGAGCTCCAGGTAGCAGCTTCTAGGATGTCCCTGGTAGGGACTCCTCTGAGAAAGGCTGTAGAGGTAGATGCAGCCCTGGTGGAATGTGATCTAATCCCCTGTGGGATAGGTTTTCCATTGTGCTTATAGCAGAAATGAATGCAATGGGGTATCCGTTTAGAAATGGTTTGCTTTGAAATGGCCTTCCCCTCTGCCCCTGCAGCAAAGCCAACCAGCAGCTGTTCAGATTTTCTGAGAGGCTTAGTCCTATCCAAATAAAATCTAAGTTGTTTGTGCACGTCCAAAGAGTGCAGTATTCTCTCTCCTTTGTTTTGTGGATTCAAGAAAAAAGTAAGCAAATGAATGGACTGATTTAGGGCCACACTAGACACCACCTTGGGTATAAAGGAAGAGTTGGTCCTGAGGGGAAACCCTGTCTGCATGGAAGATAATGAAGGGCTCCACTGCCATGAGGGCCTGTAATTCAGACACTCTTCTTGCTGAAGTGGTGGCTAGAAGGAAGGCTGTTTTCCAAGAAAGGAATTTCAACTCTGCAGTTGCAGCTGGTTCAAATGGAGGTAGAGTGAGCTTTTCCAATACAAAGTTAAGGTCCCAGGCTGGAGTGGGGCTCACCTGGGGGGCGGTTTAATTTTTTAGCCCCACTGAGGAATTGCTTTAACAGGGGGTGAGAGAAGACGGGTGGTTCAGTATTATAATGCACTAAAATGGCAGAGGCATGAATTTTAATTGAGGAGAAGGATAGGCCTCTGTGGAGCATTTCTGTTAAGTACTGAAGAATATGAGGTAAGCTGGGCACCGTAGTGCCCATCCCCTGAGTCTGGCTCCAGGAACAGTATCTTTTCCACTTTTCAGCATAGAATTTTCTAGTACTAGGTCTCCTTGTTCCAGAATGACATCCAGCACCTGCTTACTGAGGGATGCTAGTGGAGAGCTCAAGGATTTAGCCACGCTGCAAGATTCAGGGTTTGAAGCTGAGGGTGCAGAATCTGGCCCGCCTGCTGGGACAGTAGGGAAGGTGTCGGAGGTAGGTGCCATGGATCCAGCAGTATCATACTGTGCAAGAGAGGGTACCAGTCTGGCGCAATCAGTATTGTCCTTGGTTTGTCCTGTTTGTTCTTTAGCAGAACCTTCGAGAGGAGAGGCATAGGGGGAAAGGCATAAACTGAGAGGCTTTTCCAGGTAAAGGACAGGGCATCCATTTACCAAGCTTGACTGTGGGGAGTCCTTGTGCAGAATTTGTCCAATTGGTAGTTCTGAGGGGATGCAAACAGGTCCATCTCTGGAGTCCTCCATTTGTTCCTCAAGAGGTTGAATAGTTTTGGTTCCAGTTTCCATTTGTGTGGGTCCATGATATTTCTGCTTAGGTCTGCCAGTGAATTTAGCTTGCCTGGCAGGAATTGAGCTTGTAAGTGCACTTGATAGCTCAAGGCTGTGTTCCACAGAACCATGGCTGGTCTGCAGAGAGGGTACGAGTAGGCTCCCCCCTGCTTGTTTATGTACCACATAACTGTGGTGTTGTCTGTCTTTACCAATAATTGTCCTGGAAGGATGTTGTCTTTGAAGGCTGTCAGGGAATTCTGTACAGCTAACACTTCTTTTTGGTTGATATGCATGTGCATCTGACTCAGGTTCCATTTGCCCTGAATGCACCGCTCTGCCAAGTGAGCCCCCCATGCATAGTCTGATGTGTCTGTAGTCAGGGTTTGGGCAGCAGGGGGTAGATTGAAAGGGAGCCCCTTGTTGAGGTGGCAGGCCTCTGCCCACCAAAGGAACTCTGTCTTTATACATGAAATGATAGGAATCATTGCTTCCAGGTCCTGAGAATGTTGGCACCATAAGCTTTTTAGATACCATTGTAGTTTCCTCATATGCAGTCTTGCATAAGGAATTAGTAGAATGCAAGAGGCCATGAACCCCAGGGCTTGCAGGATTTTCCTTGCAGATAGCTGGGTCTTTGTGGCCAGTAGTTTGAAGTAGGCTGTCAAATAAACATGTTTCTATGCTGTGAGGTAAGCCATCTGGGAAGTTGTATTCAAGCTTGCTCCCAGGAATACAATTTGTTGGCAGGGTACTAGATGAGATTTCCTTTCGTTTATGGTGTACCCCAGTGAGTTTAGAAGTTTCTTTACAAATGCCAGATGTTTTAATAGCATGTCCTGGCTTTCTGCCTAAATCAGACAATCATCTAGGTATGGGTATATTTGAATATTTCTCTGCCTGCAAAATGCAATGGCTGGAGCTAGACATTTTGTGAATACCCTGGTCACAGTAGATAAGCCAAAGGAAAGTGCAGAGAACTGACAGTGCATGGAGCCTGCTCTGAAGCGTAGGTATCTTCTGCAAGATTCTCTTATTGGAATGTCCAGAAGTCCAAGGTTGCCAACCAGGCATCTTTGCCTAGCATAGGAAGCAGCTGTTGAAGTGTTACCATTTTGAATTTTGGGATTGCCAAAAAGGTGTTTAGAATAGAGAGGTCCAGGATAGTACACCAGGAGCTGTCTTTTTCTGGGTACCAGGAAAAGTCTAGATTAAAACCGTGCCCCCTTTCTTCTGCTGGGACAGGTTGAATAGCCTTGATACTTAGAAGAGAGAGAACCTACTGTTGAGCCTCTGCCCACTGATTTGGGGGCAGGTCTGGCCAACCGTTTGGAGTTGGTAAGGTGTGGAAGTGGAATCTGTATCCTTGGAAAACTACATTTAAAGCCCATTTGTCCTAGGTAATGATTTCCCAGTTTTTTGCATGCAGGGCGATCTTTCCCTCTAAGGGAGCAGGCAATTGAGCAGGGCTTGGGAGGGTTAAGGTTAAGTCATTGTGACATTTTTCCATAGGGGGAGTCTTACTACTTCCAGCTTTGGAAGTGGGAGCCCCCCACTGCTTAGGCCTGTGTGTACCTTGAGACTGTAGCCTAGGTGGTCTGCATTTCCTGGGTTTGGGCTGAGAAGCCCTGGAAGAGACTGGAAAGGACCAATTCTTGGAATGCCAATGCCTACTAAATCTGGGAGGCTGTACTTGCAGGAAATCTTTAACAGTTTGCATAGATTTAGCTTTTTCCTCCATCTTTTTAAGGACGACTTCTGCATTGTTGCCAAACGGGCGGTCTTGGCTTAAGGGAGCATCCAGTAATTTAGCTTTAACATGATCTGGCAAGTTTTGTTCCTTAAGCCAAGCATGCCTTCTAAGTGTAGACCCAGTGACAGCAGCCCTGCAAGATGCTTCTAAAGAATAAAAACCACACTGCAAAGTATGTTTACCAACTTGTTCAGCAGAATGCATTAAATCTTGTAATTCTTTATGTTCAGCACAGTCAAGAATCAACATAATTTTCTGTTTAAGTAGTCCCATAATATGCTGTTGATACTTTAACATATGAAACTGGCAGTTTAAGGCCTTAATGGACAAAGTAGCAGAAGTGTATACCTTCTTACCCCATCTGTCCAAGGCCCTGGAATCTCTATCAGAGGGGGGGTAGAGTTTTTAGCAGTGGTAACCTTAATGCCTTTTATTCCTTGGGAAATGGTCTCTGGATCCGCAGTAGGACTTTTGAAGAGAAACTTGTGAGAGTCAGGTACTCTCTGTAATACCTGTCAGGTTTTCTGGGAGCTGGAGGTAAAGAGCCTAGGGACAAGCTAGATTCCAAGAAGGCATCATCTACAATGTCCAGAACAGGAGGGATAGCTAAAGGCCTGCGTTGGGGGAAGAGTAAGAATTCCCTAAGCCTCTTTTTGGAGTCAGAGTAATCCTGGCTTTCCCAGCAGAAATGCTCTCTAAGAGAGTGCAAGGTTTCACCAAAAGAAAAATCTTCTGTAGGAGAAGCAGAGGGAATGGAATCCTCTGCATCAGAATCCTCATAGGTAGACAAGGGCAAATCCTGGTAATCAGAAGAAACAAATTTCAGAATCCTAATCAGAAGAATCAGAAGGAAAATCAGTTCTAGGTCTCAGAGGGTGAAGGCTGACTTCCACTAATTAAAGTAATAAGGTCTAATAAGGTGTTCAGCCATTCTTGTTTTTAGGCATATGGGCCTGACCATGAGGTTTGGACGTCAGTTTTCTAGGCGTGGGTTGAGTTTTAGGCCATGAAGAAGAATATGGTGTCGGTTTGAAATGCAAGTCTGTAGGCCTGAATACACCCTCAGAAGTTGGTGCCTGAACAGCGGCTCCGGACCAATCCAAGGTAGAGACATCCGGAGGTTCCATAGTCAAAGAAGCATCTCGCGGCATACCGGACTCCTAAAGGGTCTCAGCAGAGGCCTTCAAATCTGAAGTAGCAGGTATCAGGGGCTGCGAAAGCTCCTCACTGAGTACCAGAGAACTGATGACTAGCTTAACGGAAGCATCGTCGGCAATTTTGGACCTATGCGGTCTGTCTCTGTCTTTATCTTTACATTTTTTTGGAATATCGGTAGTCGGATGGCTTACCAAAGCCATTTCTGGATAGTTAAACTGAGTACCAAAATAATTTGCTGCAAAAATAGCCCAACAACGAATAGTTCAGTGGTTGAATAAGGCACAAAACCAACAGCGAGGGCTGTCGTGGTCTGGGCCTAAACAAGGAATGCAGTACGAATGAAAATCTTTATGAGGTATTTGCTTTCCACAGGTAATACAATTGTTAACTTTTACTGACATCAGTTTAAGAGCAAGAAAAAGGATCCCCAACAGGGTACTTAGCTTTTTTTGAAGACTTTGGTTCTGAAACTCAAAAACGAAAATTTCAGGAGTCGGCCGACTGGCACTTGCGAACAGCTTCTGCTTCAGGCACCGCGCAGCAAGAAAGACTGATGTAATGGTGTCGGCTGCATGTTTTATACCCCTGACAACCTGATGTCATGGAAGTGAAGACACCATTCGATGCAGGAATCCAAGACTCTGGTATTCAGGCTGGCTGAGGGCTACCTGCAGGCAGATAACCCAAATGAAATGACTGCAACAGTGAAACACGAAGAGCTTCTGGATCTGAAGCTGTGCAAGTTCTGAACTAAAGATGTGTGGAAGAAAAATTTCTGCTCTCTGTTCTTTTCTGGGTGATGTGGATAAGGTGTCAGCAAGATAAAGAAGTTTGCCTTTCATGTAAACAAGACTGAAATTGTACGTGTGTAATTTGTGCATCATGCATTGCAATCTGGCAGGAACTGTATGCACAGGCTTTCTCAAAACAGTGACTAAAGGTTGGTGATCAGTTTCGATCTGCATAGGTTGGCCATAAATACAATCATGAAACTTTGAACATGAAAACACAATCCCCAAATGATCTTTCCTCAGTCTGGGCATATTGCATCTTGGTTTGGGTAAGAGCTCTTGATGCACAGGCTACTGGTCTACCCTTTTGAAGAATGACTGCACCTAGACCAAACTTAGAAAACACGGCAGGAAAGAATAACTGATTTGTGAACATCGCAGCAGATGAGAGTTGGTGGACTAGCAATTTTCTGTTTTAGGACATCAAATACTCTCTGGTGCTGTTCTGACCATGACCAAATTAGATCTTTGCATGTCAGCTCTCATAGTGGTGCTGAAAGTTGGATTAAATCTGGAATAAACTTTCCTAGATAGTTGACCATACCAAGAAAAGATTGGAGAGTTTGAACATTGTCTGAAGCTGGCATCTCGAGAACTGCTGTTTGCTTGGAAGGATCTGGTCGCTCACCTGAAGTGGTAAACAAGTGACCAACATAAGTAAAGTGCAGTTGTGTACACTTAACATAAATGTAGATCTTCGAGTGTATTCACTGTTGCAGTCATTACATTTGGGTTATCCTGCTGGCAGGTTGCCCTCAGTCAGCCTGAATTCCAAAGTCCTGGGTCCTGCGTCAGTTGCTGTCGCCTCTTCCCTGACGTCAGGTCATCAGGGGTATAAAAGATGTAGCCGACACCATTTTCTTCAGGTTTTCTTGCCCCAGATGTCAGGTGCCCCCCAAAAGGGTAGGCTAAAATTATGTAAATTAAACATACATGCAACAATATAAGCTTTACCTTCATCTATAAGCAAATAAACCACCTAGGTTGTATAGATTAGAGAAGTAAAGATAAGTTCCAGCAAAAATAAGGGGGATGGCGAGTGGGTAACCTGGACTGCAACAGTGAATACACTCGAACATCTACATTTATGGTAAGTGTACACAACTGTACTATGTTCTTCATGTTTCACTGTTGCAGTCATTACATTTGGGTTGAGTCCCTAAGCTATGGTTGGGGGGCTGGAGCTAAACAGCATTAGGAGCGGCTATGAGGCCCTGCAGAAAGTACAGTTTTGTACCTACCATAAATGTAGATGTCCAATAGGTATGCATCTGCAGTCATAACATATGGGTTGTCCTGCCTCAGGCAGCCCTTCGGTCGGCCGGATTCCAAAGTCTTTGTCTGGCCTCGGCTGATGTCGCATTTTCCCCGACGTCAGAGCGTCTGGGGTATAAAAGCATCAGCCAACGCCATTTTCCTCAGTTTTTCTTGCCCCATATGCCAGGTGCCCTCTAGGAAGGCTAAATTTGGATAAATGCTGAAAAGTTCCAAACAAATTGCAAATTATATACATGTATAAACAAACAAATACACCATAATAGATTCCCCCAGCTAGCTAAAAGAGGGGTAAGCACCCTAGGAATACCACAGAGGGGAAGGAGGGAGGGTAATCCTGACTGCAGATGCATACCTATCGGACATCTACATTTATGGTAGGTACAAAACTGTACTATGTCCTTCAAGGATGCATCTGCAGTCATAACATATGGGTAGAATACCATAGCCAATCTGGGGGAGGAGGTACTAAGGAAAGGATGGTGTAGTTAAGATCCCCTGCAGGACTGCAGTTGCAAACCCTGCTCTGGATCTAGAGTATAAAGGTAGATTGTAATGCTTGGCAAATGTATGCATGGAGCTCCAAGTAGCAGCTTCTAAAATGTCCTTGGTAGCCACCCCTCGTAGGAAGGCTGTAGTGGTGGCCATGGCCCTTGTGGAGTGAGGCCTGATATTTTCAGGAACTGTCTTTCCATGAAAGGAGTAGCAAAAACAAATGCAATTTCCTATCCATTTTGAAATTGTCTGTTTGGAAATTGCTCTTCCTTGCACTCCAGTTGCATATGCTACAAAAAGCTGGTCAGTTTTTCTGCTAGTTTTTGTTCTGTCCAAGTAGTAGCGTAGTTGTCTGTGTATATCCAGGGTGTGCAAAAGTTTTTCCCCTCTATTCTGTGGATTAGGGAAGAACGTAGGTAAGTGAATAGCTTGGTTCAAGGATACCCTAGATACCACCTTTGGCATAAAAGTAGGATTGGTTCTTAGTGACACCCTGTCCTGGTAGAAAATAAGAAAAGGCTGCACTGCCATTAATGCTTGCAACTCAGATACTCTTCTTGCTGAAGTGATTGCCAGAAGGAATGCAGTCTTCCAAGATAGAAACTGTAGATCCGCTGATGCTGCTGGTTCAAAAGGAGGTAGTGTCAGTTTCTCCAGCACAAAGTTGAGATCCCAGGCAGGTAGAGGGGGTCTTCTTGGAGGTTTAATATTTTTGATCCCTCTCAGAAATTGTCTGAGGAGAGGGTGTGAGAAGATAGGCAGATCCACATTGTATTCTGCTGAAATTGCTGAAGCATGAATCTTAATGGAAGAATAGGACAGGCCATTGTGGAACAATTCTGCTAAGTATTCTAGGATATGTGTTAGGTTTGCCACTGTGACATCTGTGCCCTTAGATGTGCTCCAAATGAGAAATCTCTTCCATTTAGCTGAGTATGTCTTCCTTGTGGAAGGCCTGTGAGCCTCCAGGATAATGTCCTTCACCCTCTGAGATAAGACAGTTTGATTGGGATTTAAGGAATTTTCCAGGCAGTTAGCTGCAATGTTTTCAAGTTGGGATGCAGGGTCTTGAAACTGTTCTGCGTCAGAAGAAGAGGCCATAGGGGGAGAGGCCATGATTTTGCCTGAGACATGCTTCTCAATAATGGATACCAGTGTTGTCTTGGCCAGTCCGGAGCTATTAGTATCACTTTTGGCTGTTCCTCCCTGATCTTCAGTAGAACCTTGTACAGCAATGGGAGAGGTGGGAAGGCATATACTGTTAGGGCTTTCCAGCTGAAAGAAAGGGAGTCCACCCTCCAAGCTTGTGGGTGGTATGTCCTTGAGCAGAATGTCTTCAGTTGATGATTGAGTGGGGAGGCGAACAAATCTATTTCCGGCATTCCCCATGTCTTTGCTATGAGTTGGAAGATGTCTGGGTGCAGCATCCATTCGTGTGCATCCATGGTAGTTCTGCTTAAGTTGTCCGCCACTGTACTTTTCCCAGGCACGAATTGGGCCTGTAGTTGGATATTGAGATTCAGGCATAGTTCCCACAGATTCATAGCCATCCGGCATAGAGGGTAAGAATGTGTGCCTCCCTGCTTGTTTATGTACCACATGACCGTGGTGTTGTCTGTCCTTATTAGCAGGTGTCCTTGTTGGAGGAAGGGTTTGAATGCCTCGATTGCATGCCTCACTGCCAGCATTTCCTTTTGGTTTATGTGCATGCTTAGCTGTCCTTGAGGCCATAGGCCTTGGATACATTGTCCTCCATGTGTGCTCCCATCCTCGGTCTAAAGTCCGTGGTGATGGTCTGCCCTGGTTTTGGTTTGTTGAAAGGCAACCCTCTGTTGGACTGGCAGGCCTGAGCCCACCACAGGAATTCCTTTTGAAGGCATGGAATGATTGGTATCAGGGTTTCTAAACTGTGACTGTGCTGAGACCATACACTCCGGAGATACCATTGTAATTTCCTCATATGCAGCCTGGCATGCGGAATTAGAATTATGCAGGATGCCATGTAACCCAGGGCCTACAGGACTTTCCTTGCAGTAAGCTGAGTTTGTCTTGTCAGAAACATGAAGTAATCTGGAAGTTGTTTTTGTTTTTCTTCTGTGAGAAAAAACATTTGGGTGGTTGTGTCCAGATCTGCACCCAAAAAGGATATCCTTTGGGATGGTACTAGTCTTGACTTTTGGATGTTGACTGTGTATCCCAAGGTCTGTAGCAGGTGTATGGCATAGGCCAAGTCCTTTATCAAATTTTCCTTGTTGTCCACTTGTATTAGGCAGTTGTCCAGGTATGGGTAAATTTGAATTCCCTGTAGTCTGCCATGTGCAATTACTGATGCCAGGCATTTCGTGAATACTCTGGGCGCAGTAGATAAGCCAAAGGGCAATGCTGAGAATTGATAATGCTCTGATCCTGCAAGAAATCTGAGGTGTCTTCTGCAGTTTGGTCGAATAGGGATGTGCAGGTATGCCTCCTTGAGATCTAGAGTCACCAGCCAAGACTCCTTGCCCAACATGGGAGGAAGTTGCTGTAGGGTCAGCATTTTGAATTTTGGCACAATGAGATAAGTGTTCAGTGCGGACAGGTCGAGAATAGGCCTCCATTGATTTTCTTTTCTTGGTACAAGGAATAGTCTGGAGTAAAATCCTTGGCCTTGTTCTGAACATGGTACCTTTTCTATAGCTTTCATCTGAAGTAAATTGCTGATTTGTTTTAAAGCCTCTGCCCTCTGATTTGGTGGAAGGTTTGGCATTCCGCTTCTTTTTGGCAAAGTGTGAAAGTGGAACCTGTATCCTTTGTCTATTATTTGCAATGTCCATGCATCCTTTGTGATATAATGCCAGTTTTTTGAGAATAAAGCCAACTTTCCGCCCAAGGGTGCTTCCAGTTGATCCCTGGTAGGCGGGATCGGAGTTAAGTCATTGACCCTGTCCTAGTGTAGTAGTTGTTGTTGTTGCTGTTGCAATACTCCTCTGGTTGGCAGGCTGCCACTGACGGCCTCTGTAGGAGCCCTTCGATTGACCTCTGCCTCTAGGGCGTCTGCTCCTGCCTCTCTGGGATCTGTCTGAGTCTGGAAAGGACCAATTTTTAGTAGGCCAGTTTCTGCTGAATCTCGGTGGTTGAACTTGCAGGAAATCTTTAACTGTTTGCACAGATTTTGCCTTTTCTTCAACCTTTTTTAAGATCTCCTGAGCAGAGGAGCCAAATAAATTTTTTTTCTCCATTGGAGCATCCAAGAGTTTAGCTTTGACATGGTTTGGCAAAGATTGCTCCTTCAGCCAGGCATGCCTACGAATAACTGCCCCAGTCATAGCTGATCTAAATGAAGCCTCCAGTGCATCATAGCCACATTTTAAGAAATGATTACTAACCTGTTGTGAGTTGTGTACCAAATCCTGAAGGGATTTACGGTCTAGGGGTTCAGGAGAAGAAAGTTTCTTATTCAGTTCATCTAACAAATACTCCTGGTACTGTATCATATGAAATTGACAGTTTAATGCCCTGACAGAAAGAGTTGCAGAAGTATACACCTTCTTTCCCCATCTCTCTAAAGCTCTAGACTCTCTGTCAGAGGGTAGAGGATTTTTGGTAGTAGCGGCCGCAACCCCTTTAGGGCCCTGAGAAATAGTTTCTGGGTCTGCAGAGTGGGCTTTATACAAATGGAAATGAGAATCCGGGACCCTGTAGTATCTGTCAGGTTTGGCAGGGGCCAGAGGGAGAGTATCAGGGGCTGTACTGACATCATTGTACACATCATCAATTACATTCAAAACAGGAGGTATAGCCAAGGGCCTATGCTGAGGCAAATGCAAAAAGGTCCTTAATCTTTTTCTAGAATCAGAGAAATCCTGACCTTGCCATTGAAAATGCTCTCTCATGGAGTGTAGAGTCTCACCAAAGGAAAACTCTTCAAGAGGGGAGGCCGAAGGAATAGATTCCTCTGCATCTGAATCCTCATAAGGTGAGTAAGCCCCTTCCTGGTGGTCTGAGAACTCAGATCCATCCGTGGAAGCATCTGAGGAGTGTGGATCAGAGGGGTCAGTCCTGGGCCTTTTGTCTGGAGGAGGTTGATAGGCCCTGTCTGAGTGAGGTTGCGAACCCCTAAAATAAGGTCCTCAGCAAGGCTGAGGATCTGTGAACTAGAGGAAGGCCTCTGGGAGGTAGATTTGGCAGGCAAAGCTTTTGAATGTTTGGCAGCTTTAGCCCTTGAAAAGGCCTTAATGGACATGGAAGCAGGGGGCCTAGCTGCCCCACGTGCAGGGGTAGAAATGTCCAAAGGTATGGTGTCGGACAATCCCTGTACACTAACTTCGGTAGGTAGTTCTGAAGCCGACTCAGCCGGGGCCTCTCGGGCCTCGGTGGTCGGAAGAAAGGTTTCGGAAGAAGGAATCGCCGAGGACTCGGTTTCGGCCAAAACCGAGACACTCGCGGTAGGCCTAGCCGTGGTTTCAGCCGAAACCGTGGGCCGCAAGTGTCGGTCCTTTTCCTTGCGTTTTTTTGACCATATGCTAAGTCGGAGTTTCCAACGGCATTTTATAAGCAAAAGCGGCTCCAAAAAATTCCTCTGCAAACTCCGACCCGGCGTCTAAGAGTTCGGTTGAAGGAGGCACAGGCTAAACAGGCCGATACGTCGTGGTCTGGGCCTAAGCAAGGAAGGCAGTAAGAATGGAAATCCTTATGATGTATTTGTTTCCCACAAGTTAAACAATTATTTACTTTGTCTGACATCGGCTGAGGCAAGAAAGAGTCCCCAACGGGGTACTTAGCTTTTTTCGAAGTCTTCGGTTGCTGAAATCACTGGATCTGACCGACTGGCACTTGCGAACAGCTTCTGCTTCGGGCACCGCGTGGCAAGAAAGACTGAGGAAAATGGCGTCGGCTGATGCTTTTATACCCCAGACGCTCTGACGTCGGGGAAAGTGCGACATCAGCCGAGGCCAGACCCAGACTTTGGAATCCGGCCGACCGAAGGGCTGCCTGAGGCAGGACAACCCATATGTTATGACTGCAGATGCATCCTTGAAGGACATCTGCAGTGGCAAAGCCTGCCCTGGATTTAGAGTAAAGAGGCAGATTGTAATGTTTGTAAAGGTATGCACTGAACTCCAAGTACCAGCCTCTAAAATGTCTTTGGTTGGTACTCCCCTGAGAAAGGCTGCAGCTCTGGTTGAATGTGGCCTAATGCCCTTAGGCACTGGTCTGCCATGCTGTGAATAGCAGAAACGAATGCAGTGATCTATCCACTTTGAAATAGTCTGCTTGGAGATCGCCTTTCCTTGTGATGCTGTGGCATATGCCACTAGTAATTGTTCTGTCTTTCTGAAAACTTTAGTTTTGTCCAAGTAGAATCTAAGTTGTCTGTGTACGTCCAAAGAATGCAGAATTTTCTCCCCTTGTTCTGTGGATTTGGATAAAAAGTTGGCAAATGAATAGTTTGACTAAGGGCTACACTGGATACCATCTTAGGCATAAATGTAGGGTTTGTTCTCAGAGAGACCCTGTCTGGATAAAAAATGATAAAGGGTTCCACAGCCATGAGAACCTGTAGCTCAAACTCATCTTGCAGAAGTTATTGCTAGGAGCAGAGCTGTTTTCCAAGATAAGAACTTTATATCCGCAGTAGCAGCTGGCTCAAAAGGAGGTAAGGTGAGTTTTTCCAAGACATAATTGAGGTCCCATGCAGGTATTGGCATTCTCCTTGGAGGCCTTAAGTTTTTGGCTCCTCTGAGGTACATAATAAAGGATGAGAAAAGAGTGGTGGCTCTGTACTGTAATGAGCCGAAATGGCAGAGGCATGGATTTTAATTGATGAAAAAGATAGGCCTTTGTGAAGCATCTCAGTTAAGTATTACAAAATCTGAGGAATATTTGGGACAGCTGTATCAGTTCCTTGAACTTGGTTCCAAGCACAAAATCTCTTCCATTTCCAGCATAGGATTTTCTAGTACTAAGCCTTCTGGCTTCTAAAATGACATCCATCACAGCTTACTGAGAGGTGTGGTTTGTATGGCTACATTATCCGTCATGCTGCCAGGTTTAGGGTCCTGAGTTGGCTGTGCAGAATCTGATTGTTTTGCTGGGACAGTAGGTAAGGTCCAGGCTGGGCATTGGGACAAGTTCCTTAAGATCAGATAACAGTACTGGCGTGGCCAGTCTGGGGCAATCAGAATCATTTTTGGTTTCTCCTGTCTGACCTTTAGGAGTACCTTGGGGAGGAGGGGCAGTGGAGGAAAGGCATATACTGATAGGTTTGTCCAGTTGAAAGATAAAGCGTCCACTTTCCAAGCTTGTCTGTGATAAGTCCTTGTGCAGAATCTTTTTAGTTGATTGTTTTGAGCGGAGGCAAATAGATCTATGTCTGGGCGTCCCCATTTCTTTGTTATCATGCTGAAGACTTGTGGATCCAGGTGCCACTCGTGGGGATCCATGAGGTTTCTGCTTAGTTCGTCTGCCAGAGTATTTTCCTTTCCTGGCAGGAATTGTGCCTGAAGATGAACTTGGTAAGTCAATGCTGTGTAACATAAAGCCATGGCTAGTCTGCAAAGTGGATAAGAATGAGTGCCCCCTGCTTGTTTATGTACCACATGACCGTGGTGTTGTCTGTCTTTATCAGTAGTTTTCCCGGATAAAGTATGTGCTTGAAGGCTGTCAGGGCATTTTGAACAGCTAGCATCTCTTTTTGATTGATATGTAGATGCTTTTGATTTGTGGACCAGGTGCCCTGAATGCCTCTTCCTGCCAATTGAGCCCCCCAGGCATAATCTGATGCATCTGTCATTAGTCAGATGCAGGATGCCATGAAGCCCAAAGCCTGCAGAATTTTTCTTGCAGATAACTGGGCCTTTGTTGCCATTTCCTTGAAATAGGTAGTCAGATGCCTTTGTTTGTCTGGAGTGAGATAAGCCATCTGGGCAGTTGTATTTAAGCTTGCACCCAGGAATATTATCTCTTGAGAAGGTACTAATTTTGATTTCTTTTTGTTGACTGTGTACCCTAGGCATGTTAAATGTCTTTTCACAAACGTCAGATGCTGTAGTAGAATGTCCTTGTTCTCTGCTTGTATGAGACAATCATCCAAGTAAGGATATATTTGTATTCCTCTCTGTCTGCAGTAAGCAATTACTGGTGCCAGGCACTCTGTGAAGACCCTGGGCACAGTAGATAAGCCAAAGGGCATTTCAGAGAATTGGTAATGCTTTGAGACACTATGTCTAGAACCCATTTGTCCTGGGTTATAATGTGCCAATTTTGAGAAAAAAATGCGAGTTTTCCCCCTAAGGGTGCTGCCAGAAGATAAGTGCTTGGTGCAGGCAGGGGGAAGTCATTGGGACTGTTTCCTGTATGGTTGTGATTTGTCTTCTGCACCTTTGGAGGTAGAAGCACTCCATTGCTTAGACCTGTAGGAACCTTGCGGCTGTGATCTGCCTCTGGGGCATCTGTATCTGCCTCTTTGTGGCCTGTCTTGACACTGGAAAGGACCAATTCTTTGTAGGCCAGTTCCTGCTAAATCTGGGTGGCTGTACCTGTAAGAAATCTTTTAACTGTCTGCATAGAGTTCGCTTTGTCCTCCATTTTCTTCAACACCTCTTCTGCTTTAACACCAAACAAAGTATCATGCTGTAATGGAGCATCCAATAATTTTGCTTTAACATGATCAGGCAGACTCTATTCCTTTAACCAAGCATGCCTCCTAATGACAGAACCCATAACAGTGGCCTTGTAAGAGGCCTCCAGAGAATCAAAACCACATTGCAAAGTATGCTTTCCCTCTTGTTCAGCTGCATGCAATAAATCCTGCATTTCCTTGTTTTCTGGACATTCAGAATTTGCCAACATTTTCTGTTTTAGCAGTGACATTAAGTAATGCTGATATTTAAGCATATGAAACTGACAATTTAAAGCCCTTACAGCCAGAAGTGTAAACCTTTTCCCCCATCTGTCCACAGCCCTTGAATCCCTATCAGAGGGGTAGGGTTTTTTGCAGTGGAAGCCTTGACCCCTTTGGGACCCTGAGATATAGTTTCTGGATCAGCAGCAGGGTTTTTATAAAGAAATGTATGTGAATCTGGAACCCTGTAGTATCTGTCTGGCTTAACAGGTGCAGGGGGTAAAGAGTCAGGAGACAGGCCGGACTCTGAAATTACATCATCTACAATGTCTAAAACGGGGAATAGCAAGAGGCCTGTGCTGAGGTAGTAAAAAAGTCTTTGAGCCTTTTCTTAGATTCGGAGTAATCTTGGCTCTCCCAGTGAAAGTGCTCCCTCATGGTATGCAGAGTTTCCTCAAAAGAATAATCCTCAGGAGGAGAGGCTGAAGGAATAGATTCTTCAGCATCAGAATCCTCATAGGGAGGAAGAGAGTATTCCTGTTCAGAAGAGGAGTCAGAGGAAATGGAAACCTGATCTGAAGATTCATATTCTGTTTCTTGCCTAGGCCTTTTATCAGGAGGGGGATGGGAACTCCTGATCAGAGTAATAAGGTCTTCGGCCATTTTGAGCATCTGTTTTTTCGGCATGGAGGCCTGTCCATGGGATTGCTGCACTTGTTTCTTTGTCTTTAGTGGTGCTTTAGTCTTTGCCTTTGAAGCTGAAGTCGGTTTCACATATAACTGTGTAGGCCTGAAAACACCCTCAGAAGCCGGTGCCTGCTCAGCGGCTCCGGACCCATCTGAGGGAATATTTTCCGAGTGTCCAATACCTTGAGTTTCCTGTGGCCTAGTCGGCTCCACTTGGGAGTCGGAAGCGGCCTGCAGCTCTGAGGTAGCGGGCTTCAGGGGCTGCGAAATCGCCTCACTGAGAACCGGTGAACCGCCGACTGGCTTAGAAGCCTTGTTGTCAGTTTTGGACCTCGGATGCATGTCCTTTTCCTTGCGTTTCTTGTGAATTGCGGTAGTCGGATGGCTATCCGACAACATCGTGTAATTAAATCTTCGGTCAAAATAATGAAAAGCAAAATCGTGCCGACACTTAATAGTGCGTTGGTTAAATCTAGCACAAAACCTGCAATTAGCAACGTCATGATCAGGGCCTAGGCAAGGAATACAATAAGAATGGAAGTCCTTATGAGGTATTTGCTTCCCACAAGAAATACAATTAACTTTTTCTGACATTGGTCTGGGGCAAGAAAAAAGTTTCCCCAACGGGGTACTTAGCTTTAAATGAAGACTTTGGATCTGAAATCCAAACATGAAAATCTCAGGAGTCGGCTGACCGGCACTTGCGAACTGCTTTTGCTTCGGGCACTGCGCAGCAAGAAAGACAGAAGAAAATGGCATCTGCTGCATCCTTTTATAACCCTGGTGCACTGATGTCAGGGAAGAGGCAACAGCAACGGACGCTGGACCAGGACTTTGGAATTCAGACCGACTGCAGGTACCCTGCCAGCAGGATAACCCAAGTATAATGACTGCAACAGTGAAACACGATGAACATCTACTGAAAACTCAAATTACAGTGCAAAAGCCACATCCTCAGACAAGTGAATTGCACCATGAAGTTTACAGCAACCATTAAGCTGATATGAACATCCTGAGCTTAGACCCTACAGTGTTATCCTCAGTGAGGTCACAGCTGATGGCATAAACTCCTAAGGCCCTCGCCAAGTGTAGGAATGACTGACAAAGGAGTGTGCCCAGTTCCAAACAAAGACAAACCTATTAGTTGGAGTCAACACTTCTTTCAATATAGGAAGATGCCTGCGAATCTGTAATGATGGGATTGTCTATCGTAAAGACATTACCCAGAAAAACCCAGGACAGAGCTACCACTACCTAGCTACTCAGATAAAGTAACACATGGAAATATTTCTCTTGCTAGGCTTCAGCAATCTCATTAAACACATGGAAAGGACTGAGCAACAAAGAAATCCCAAACAGAATTATTTGATACTGGAAGCGATTTTCACCAAAAGCAAAAAGGAGGAATCCCTATGCTGACCTCAATTATTATTGTGACAAAAAACATCCATTATATCCATCAACCCCAGAAATGCACCAGCTTGTACCAAGAGCATCAGGGCTCTGCACAGTGATTCTGAAAGCAAGGATGTACTAAAAAAAAAAAACAAAAAAAAAACCAATGATCTCAAGAACAGCACAGGAGGAGATGAGAGTAAAGCCCACAACCCTTTTGCAAAAATCAGACAGCCTCTACAAACTCCTTAAGCCGTACACAACAGAACTGTCCCCACAAGCTCTGCTGAACCACACTGATCTATAGAGTTCCTTATGGAAGATGACAACTGAGAATTATATCATGGTCTTGAGTGGCCATATCTACACCTCAATATTTCTCCAAAAATGAGAGTCCTAGTCAACAATCCCATTTTCCCCATTTTTTTCATGGGGTCAAGATATTGCATCATCATTAGTCATTGTGACCATATCACCCAGATATGATGTTTGCACCAAGTGACTAAAAGCAAGAGTGAGCTCAAAGAATTGCACTGCTTACCTTCTTGAATAGTCCTAGAGTCAATGACTGGAGTGAGGGAGGTAGCAGGATCAAATCCCTTTGGTGACTTAACCAACAACAGAGACACTGAGCCCTCACTTATGTAGAGAGGAGGAATCATCTTCGTTTGGGGTTTGTTGGACTTAGTAGCTAGTGAAAAAGGATCATGTAATTCCTTCCCAGAAATGAAGGCCTGCTTTCTCTGCAGGTCATCAACCAGGTCCTGTGCAGTCTGGCTGAAACACACTTAAAAGTTCATAGGTATATACTAGACTAACCACCACCAGGGCTTTTATAAGCCTATCCACACAACCCAACCCAACTGTTTCCCCTTGTAACACGTGTCTTAATTTGGTGGGGAGGAGGTTTGTTGATAGAGGTACTTTCGGAGGTTGCTAAAGAATTATGTGGGGGGGGGGTGTATGTTAGTTAGGCAGTATTTACTGTTGGGCTTTGTAAGAGACATCAGGAGCTGCCCAGGGATGAATTTATGATTACTTATCCAATGTTAGGGAATGTTTACTGTCAGCCACTATAGGAGATAGGGGGCAGCCCGGGGATGAATTTGCAATTTCTAATCCAATGGTCAAGGTTACATCTGAACATGGTTAGGGATGGACTCTTTCAAATAGATGGGTGCCTGTTTCAGAAAATGGGGATCATTTGTGTCACATCTGTCTCACCAGCACATTCTACTTGTATCATAAGCAAAATTCAGGTTAGGCATCTAGCATCTTATTAATGAGTTCCACCATGAGCGAGGAGGATTCTCAGCTACTCTAAGTTTAAGTTTTCCACGGCTTTCCTAACTAAATGGGATTACAACTGGGAAGTTTAGATGAATACTTGATGGATTTTGCCCCCACAAGGCAGAAGAATAAACTGAAGGCACCTGTCCAAAACATTGCCCTTTCCTCATGACTGATCAGCTCAAAAAAGGAATTAAAAAAATTATGCTTACTTAACTTCCCACTCAAGTAACAGACGTCAGCCTTTTGAGGGATTAATGGTGCAGTTTGGGGACCTCCAGGCTGCTCAGAAAACTTCAGCATTTATCTTCAGTCAACTTGAACACTGATCATGCTGTGGTGTTAATCATGCCTGAGTGAACTGTTTTTGTTACACTGTAACTAAATGTTGGTACTGACTGCGCAGTACATAGTGCCACATATTAAGCACATTAAATGTGAGAAAATTACTTCATCTAAACAAGACTTGCAGAAACCTGCTTTTCTTATTTAAATGAAAATATTTTGTCACTTAATTTTCTTTTTACTCTTAGTTCTAGGAAAATAATGTCCAGCCTGCTGGTAACCAGGAAAGTAACATCTAATTAACAGACTGCCGGTTAGTGTTAATGTAGACTGCCTACAGACCAGTTTCATCCATAGGATCTCGTCCAAAAGGAAAAAGTAAATGTAGCATACAAATAGATGAATTTAGTACAACCAATCAGTCAACATGTTTTAGCACATGGGATGAACCTACTCAGAAGTTGCGTACCCCAACTAACCTCAGGGATAATCACCTGCAAGAATGCAAGTATGTAACCCATGTAGTCCAGGTGCCAGGGAAAGTACAGTTGTGTACACTTACAATAAATGTAGATGTTAAAGTGGATTCACTGTTGCAGTCATTACATTTGGGTAATCTGCTGGCAGGTTGCCCTCAGTCGGCCTTATTAACAAAGTCTTGGGCCCTGCGTCAGTTGCTGTCCCTTCTTCCATGACGTCAGGTCGTCAGGGGTATAAAACATGCAGCCGATGCCATTACATCAGTCTTTCTTGCCACGCAGTGCCCGAAGCAGAAGCAGTTTGCAAGTGCCGATCATCAGACTCCTGAAATTTTCATTTTTGAGTTTCAGAACTGAAGACTTCAACGAAAAGCTAAGTACCCCGTTGGGGAAACTTTTTCTTGCTCCTTACCGATGTCAGTAAAAGTTAATAATTGCATTACTTGTGGGAAGCAAATACCGCATAAGGATTTTCATTTGTACTGTATTCCTTGCCTAGGCCCTGACCCCAACATACCTTGCTGTCAGTTTTGTGCTAAATTTAATTAAAGCACTGTTAAACGTCGGTATATTTTTGCTTCTAAATATTTTGGCTCACGATTTAATTATCCAGAAATGTCTGTTAGCAATCCGACTACCAGAATACCTAAAAAAAAACAAAGAAAAAGACAGACCGTCACGGTCCAAAACTGACGACGACGCTTCTAAGCCAGTCACCAGTTCGCCAGTACTCAGTGAGACACTTTCGCAGCCCCTGATACCCGCCACTTCTAACTCGCAGGTCTCTACTGAGACCCATTTGGAGTCCGGTATGCCACGAGATGCTTCAATTATGGAACCCGCGGATGTCTCTACCTTAGATGGGTCCGGAGCCGCTGGTTCCAGTTTGATTTGAAACTGGGTGATTCATAGGTTCATAGGTGAGTACTCGGCTAAAGGCCCTGGAGCCTTCACAAGCCTACACCACAGGAGTAACCTGGCATCATGCCACCCAAAGTATAGTTTTGTACCTACCATAAATGTAGATGTTCGAGTGTTGACACTGCTGCAGTCATCACACTTGGGTTATCCTGCCATCAGGCGGTCCTGCGGTCGGCCGGAATCCCAAAGTCCTGGTCCGGCATCGGTTGTCGTCACTTCTTCCCTGACGTCAGTGCGACAGGGGGTATAAAAGAGGCAGCCGACGCCATTTTCTTCAGTTTTTCTTGCACTAGATATCAGGTGCCCCCAAATAGGAAGGCAATAAAAAATCCTATGCAAAAATACATTAGTAGGAAAACAATAGAACAAGCTGTAAGCAAATACACCATATAGGAATACATCAGATTGATTGTATGTGTATGGAGGTGCAAATAAAAAACCCTGTTATGAAGAGGGGAAGGTGGGAGGGTAACCTGAACTGCAGCAGTGTCAACACTCGAAAATCTACATTTATGGTAGGTACAAAAAGTACAGTTTTGTACCTACCATAAATGCAGATGTTCGAAGATCCACATTGCTGCAGTCCTTACATAGGTAGTCCGCTGTCCTCGGTCGGCCCGAATACCAAAGTATTAGGCTGACGTCGGTCAAGGCGCTTAGAACTGACATCAGGACGTCAGGGTACAAAAGCGCATGACCGACGTCATATCCTCAGTCTTTTCTTGCCCCAGATGTCAGAAGGCCCTAAAAAGAAAGGCCAAAGCCAAAAAACAGCAAAGAACAACCAACCACCCCTGCACTAACCCTATTTACAATATTTACAACCCAAACCACACAACCACCCCAAACTACAGAGGGGAAGGAGGGAGGGTAAATTGGACTGCAGCAATATGGATCTTCGAACATCTACATTTATGGTAGGTACAAAACTGTACTATGTTCTTCATCTCACATTGCTGCAGTCCTTACATATGGGTAGAATCCCAAAGCAGAGGAAAGGGAGGATGGCAAAACTATAAAGCATTAGGAGCTGCCAAAATGCCCTGTAAAATTGCAGTGGCAAACCCAGCCCTAGATTTTGAGTAAAGTGGAAGGTGGTAATGCTTAGAGAAAGTATGCACTGAACTCCAAGTAGCTGCCTCCAAAATATCTTTAGTAGCCACCCCCCTTAAAAAAGCTGTAGAAGTGGCAGTAGCCCTAGTGGAATGAGGCCTGATCCCAGCTGGAACCTCCTTTCCATGATGGGAATAACAGAAAGCAATACAAAAACCAATCCACTTAGAAATAGTTTGTTTTGAAACAGGTTTGCCCTGAGAACCCAAATCAAAAGAAACAACTGCTGAGACTGCCTGAACCCTTTAGTTCTGCTCAAATAATATCGCAACTGCCTGTGTATATCCAAAGTGTGCAAAATCTTTTCCCCTTTATTTTGTGGATTTGCATAAAAAGTAGGCAAATGAATAGTTTGGTTTAAAGCCACACTAGAAACCACTTTAGGCATAAAGGAAGGATTAGTACGCAAAGATACCCTATCCTTGTGGAAAATTAAGAAAGGCTCAACCGCCATAAGGGCCTGTAATTCAGAAACCCTTCTCGCAGAGGTAATGGCCAACAAAAAAGCAGTCTTCCATGACAAATATTTCAACTCAGCAGTAGCTGCAGGCTCAAAAGGTTGTAGAGTGAGTTTCTCCAACACAAAATTGAGATCCCAAGCAGGAGTAGGAGCTCTACGTGGGGGTCTTATATTCTTTGCCCCTCTAAGGAATTGCTTAAACAAAGGATGAGAAAATAATGGTGAGTCACAGTCATAGTGAGCAGAAATTGCTGCAGCATGAACCTTTATAGAGGAGAAGGACAAACCTTTGTCCAATAACTCAGTAAGGTATTGAAGAGCAACACTTAAATTAGGTTTAGAAACATCAAAGTCCTTTGCTGTACTCCAAATTAAAAATCTCCTCCATTTATCTGCGTAAACTTTCCTTGTACTAGGCCTTCTGGCCTCCAAAATAACATTCAAAACTTGTTGTGGAAGCTGAGACCCTCCAGGGTTTAAAACAGAATATGCCAGGCTGTTAGATGCAGAGACTGAAGTTTGACATTGAGTAAATGACTGTTCTCCTGAGACAGTAGGTGTGGAATCAAAGGCAAAGGCCATGGAGGCTCCCGTACCAGACTTCTCAGTAATGGGTACCAGTGCTGTCGAGGCCAATCATCCAGAGCTATTAAAATCATGGTTGGCTTGTCCTGTCTGACCTTCAGGAGTACCTTTGGGAGGAGAGGCAGTGGTGGAAAGGCATACACGTGAAGATTGCTCCAATCAAATGAGAGAGCATCCACTTTCCAAGCTGTGGGATGAAACCTTTTTGTGCAAAACTTTGGCAACTGGTAATTTAGTGGAGAAGCGAACAGATCTATGTCTGGAGTTCCCCATAACACTGTCAACTTTTGAAATACATGAGGATCCAATTTCCACTCGTGGGGATCCATTATTTGTCTGTTCAACACATCTGCTAAGGAGTTCTGTGCTCCTGGCAGAAACCTTGCCTGAAGATTTAGCTGTAAACTGAGAGCAGTCTCCCACAAAACCATTGCTTGTCTGCATAGAGGGTAAGAATGTGTCCCCCCTTGCTTGTTGATGCACCACATGACAGTTGTGTTGTCTGTTTGAATCAACACCTGCCCTGGAAGAAGTAAATCCTTGAAAGCTATCAATGCAAATTGGACTGCTAACATCTCCTTCAAGTTGATATGTAAATGTTGAAGTCTGGCAGGCCACGTGTCTTGTACCCATTTTCCATTTAGATGAGCTCCCCAAGCTTTGTCTGAGGCATCTGTCGTTAGAATCTGACTCGCCTCTGGTCGGGTCACAGAGAGTCCCTTGTTTAGGTGACATTCCTGAGCCCACCACAAAAATTCCTTTTGAATGCAAGGTATTATCAGAATGACAGTGTCCATATCTTGGCAGTGTTGTGTCCATACATTTTTGAGATACCATTGTAGCTTCCTCATATGCAGTTTGGCATTGGGAAGTACCAGAATACAAGATGCCATGATCCCCAAGGCTTGAAGGACTGTCCTTGCAGTCAGCCTGGACTGACGAGACAATTGATGGAAATAAAGAGAAAGATTCTTTTGTTTGTCCGGGGTCAAAAAGGCCATCTGGGATGCTGTATTCAGTCTCACACCCAGAAAGCACCTGTCCTGAGAGGGCACTAGACTGGACTTTATTTCATTCACAGAATACCCTAGGCATCTTAACACTGCCATCACATACTGTAAATGATGAAGAAGTTCGTCCTTTCCTTGAGCCAGAATCAGGCAATCGTCCAAATAAGGATAGATTTGTATTCCTCTTAGCCTGAAGAAAGCTATCACTGGAGCCAGAACCTTTGTGAACACTCTGGGCAGTAGATAAGCCAAAGGGCAATGCAGAGAACTGATAATGAAAAGTCCCAGCCAAAACGCAGATACTTCCTGCAACTGGGCCTGATAGGAACATGAAGGTAAGCCTCCTTGAGATCCAGAGTCATCATCCAGTGATCTTTGCACATCAGAGGTAAAAGCTGTTGTAACGCCAACATTTTGAACTTGGGAATGTCCAGATATGTGTTGAGGATAGATAAATCCAAAATTGGTCTCCACGTGTTCCCTTTCTTTGGTACTAGAAACAGGCGAGAATAAAATCCTAGGCCCACTTCTGGCAGAGGGACCGGTTGTATAGTTCCTATTTGAAGTAGTAGAGAAATCTGTTTGTGAGCCTCTAGTCTTTGCTGAGGAGGAACGTCTGGCATGCCTTTTAAAGGAGGCAAGGTATGGAAATAAAACTTGTAGCCTTGGTGTATGATATCCAATACCCATTTGTCCTGGGTAATTAAAAGCCAATTTTCCTTGAAGAGTGCCAACCTTCCTCCAAAGGTGCTGCCAGACAAGAAGGATCTGGCAGCTGAAAAAGTAGGTCATTGGGCCTGTTTACGAAAGGACTGGCCCCTGCCCTCACTCGAAGATTGTGCAGGAGAACTCCATGTTCTAGGTCTGAAGGAACTCTGAGCTCTGCCCCTACCACGTCTAGATCTACCCCTAGACTGAGAATCAGAAGAAGGATACGTCCACCCCTTAGCAGGCCAATTTCTACTAAACTTCGGAGGCTGAACTTGCAAAAAATCTTTAACAGTCTGCATAGACTTAGCCTTGTCTTCCATTTTCTTCAAGACTGACTCCACAGGTGGACCAAACAACACTTCAGACTGCAAAGGAGCATCCAAAATCCTTGTCTTAACATGGTCAGATAAATTCTGATCCTTAAGCCAGGCGTGCCTACGAAGAACTGAACCAGTGGCCGCCACCCTAGAAGAGGCCTGCAAAGCATCAAAACCACACTGTAAAGAATGCTTACCCACCTGTTCAGAGACATGCACCAAATCTTGTAACTCTTTACACTCAATGCCTTCTGCCAGAGCATCCACCTTAGATTTCAATTGAGAAAGAAGAAAATTCTGATATTTCAACATATGAAACTGGCAATTCAAAGCCCTCATTGCTAAGGTAGAAGATGTATATACCTTCTTTCCCCATCTGTCCAAAGCTCTGGCCCCTTTATCTAGAGGCACCGGATTCTTTACAACAGAGGCCCTGACACCCTTAGGTCCCTGGCTAATAGTTTCTGGGTCCGCCCTAGGACTCTTATAGAGATATGTATGAGCCTCAGGCACCCTGTAATACCTATCCGGTTTAACAGGCGCAGGAGGCAGAGAATCAGGATTAAGTGAAGCCTCTGAAAATACATCTTGCACAACATCCAGAACAGGGGGTATAGCTAAGGGCCTATGCTGAGGTAAAAACAAAAATTCCCTAAGCCTTTTCCATGAATCAGAGAAGTCCTGACCTTCCCACTTAAAATGTTCCCTCATAGAATGAAGTGTCTCTGAAAAAGAAAAATCCTCTGGAGGAGAAGCAGAAGGAGTGGAATCTTCTGCATCAGAATCAGAATAAGGAGTGAACTCCTGCAAGTCTTCAGCTGAAGACTCTGAATCATCCGAAGCCTGTTCAAAACTTTCCAACTCAGGCTCCACCCTAGGCCTCTTATCAGGAGGGGGCATAGAACCTCTAATCAGAGTAATCAAATCTTCTGCCATTTTAAGCATGTGCTTCTTAGGCACAGACCCCGCTGAACTAGGACTGACACCAACAGAAGCTAAACCTGGCCTGCCTCTGGAAGAAGCCTTGGAAACAGAAGGAGAAGGCCTAACCACCCTGGGAAGGGAGGGGAGTAGAGAAACCTGAGAAGCCCCCTCAGCCTGACCTGTCTCTTGAGAGGCCACATCCTGCAAAATTAAAGTCTCCCCCTGAGACTCCAGAGAAGCCTCCGTCGGAACCACCGGTTCCACTGAAGCCTCTAAAGAACCGGCGTCCGGAATGGACGATTCATCTTGCCTGGGTTTAACCGCTTTGTCTTTGCGCTTCTTCGTGGAAGCGGGCGTCGGAGTATCCGATGGCGTATTATAATTGCACCGCTTCAAGACCAGCCTAGCACAATCTAACCTTCGCTTAATAGTGCGTTTATTAAACCTAGCACAAAAGCGACACCCGACTACGTCGTGCTCAGGCCCCAAACAAGGAATACACAAAGAATGATAATCCCTATGCGGTATCTGTTTCCCACAAGAAATACAATTATTCACTTTTTCTGACATCCGGTAATACACTGAGGCAAGAAAAAAACAAAATATTCCCCAACGGGGTACTTAGCCAACTTGGATTCGGTCTGAAACTCCGAATTTGAAAAATTTCAGAACGCCGAACGGCACTTGCAACGCTGCTTCTGCATCGGACCACGCGGCAAAAAAGACAGAGGATATGACGTCGGTCATGCGCTTTTGTACCCTGACGTCCTGATGTCAGTTCTAAGCGCCTTGACCGACGTCAGCCTAATACTTTGGTATTCGGGCCGACCGAGGACAGCAGACTACCCCTATGTAAGGACTGCAGCAATGTGAGATGAAGAACATCTGTACTATGTTCATCGTGTTACACTGCTGCAGTCATCACACTTGGGTTGAATCCCAAAGCTATGTGTGGGTGGGCTGGTACTAAACTGGGTTAGGCAAAGCTAGGATGCCCTGCAGAACTGCAGTGGCAAAACCAGCTCTGGTTTTTGAGTGCTTGGTAAAGGTTTGCACTGAACTCCAAGTAGCTGCCTCCAAAATGTCCTTGGTTGGGACCCCTCTGAGAAAGGCTGCTGAGGTTGCTGTAGCCCTGGTAGAATGGGACCTAATATTAACAAGCACTGCTTTGCCATGGTGCGTGTAGCAAAAACGGATACAATGTGCTATCCATTTGGAGATGGTGTGTTTTGAAATAGCCTTTCCTTGTGAACCTGCAGCATAGGATACAAAGAGTTGGTCAGATTTTCTGAAGGTCTTTGTCTTATCCAAATAGTAACGTAACTGTCTATGAATGTCCAAAGAGTGAAGGAGTCTTTCTCCTTTATTCTGGGGGTTTGGATAAAAGGTGGGTAAATGAATGGTCTGATTCAGGGCCACACTGGATACTACCTTTGGCATAAAGGTAGGGTTAGTTCGTAAAGATACTCTGTCCTGATGGAAAATGATGAATGGTTCCACTGCCATAAGGGCCTGTAGTTCTGAGACCCTGCGTGCTGAGGTGATAGCTAGCAACAGGGCTGTTTTCCATGACAAGTACTGAAGATCTGCTGAGAAGGCTGGTTTGAAAGGAGGCAGTGTTAATTTTTCTGCAACAAAGTTGAGGTCCCAAGCTAGAGTTGGGGGTCTTCTGGGCGGTCTTATATTCTTAGCCCCTCTGAGGAACTGCCTTAGTAAAGGATGTGAGAATATGGGAGGATCTGTATTATATTGAGCTGAGATGGCTGAAGCATGGATCTTAATGGATGAGAAAAGAAAGGCCTTTGTGTAACATCTCAGTAAAGTATTGCAGAATCTGAGGAATGTTTGGTATCCAAGGATTTTGGCCTTTAGCCTGGTTCCATGCACAAAATCTTTTCCATTTGTCTGAGTAAGTTTTTCTGGTGCTGGGCCTCCTGGCCTCCAAAATGACATTCAGGACATCCTTTGAAAGAAGTGTCGATTGATAATTCAAGGTATTCTCCATGCAGCCAAGTTTAAAGTCCTGAGCTGACTGTGAAGGATCTGAGAGTTTTGCTGAGTCAGCAACTGTGGATATTGAGGTAAGATCTATAGAGGGCTGTGAGCCATGGTCCTTAGTAATGGGTACCAGTGTTGGCGTGGCCAGTCCAGAGCAATGAGGATCATCTGTGGTCTCTCTGATCTGACTTTCAGTAACACTTTGGCCAACAGAGGTAGTGGTGGGAAGGCACAGACTGTCAATTTTCTCCAACTGAATGATAGGACATCCACTTTCCAGGCTAGTGAATGATACGTCCTTGTGCAAAATTTTTGTATTTGGTAATTGTGAGGGGTGGCAAATAGATCTATGTCTGGGCGTCCCCAACTTTGAGTTATCATTGAAAATACTTGTGGGTCTAGTCTCCACTCATGAGGATCTGCAATATTTCTGCTTAATTCGTCTGCCAATATGTTTTCCTTTCCTGGCAGGAATTGTGCTTGCAGTTGCACTCGGTAAGTCAATGCTATGTTCCACAAGGTCATTGCCTGTCTGCATAAGGGGAAGGAGTGAGTCCCTCCCTGCTTGTTTATGTACCACATAACTGTGGTGTTGTCTGTCCTTATTAGTAGTTGTCCTGTATGCAAGAGGTCCTTGAAGGCTGTCAGTGCATTTTGCACAGCTAACATCTCCTTTTGGTTGATGTGCAGATGCATTTGATTTGCAGACCATTTGCCCTGTATGCACTGTCCTGCCATGTGTGCTCCCCAGGCATAGTCTGAAGAATCCGTTGTTATTGTCTGGTTTGCTGGAGGTAAGACAAAAGGGAGACCCTTGTTTCGGTGACATGCTTGAGCCCACCATAGAAACTCTTTTTGAAGGCAGGGAATGAGAGGCATACTTGTTTCCAGGCTGTGACTGTGTTGAGTCCATACACTTTTTAGGTACCATTGTAATTTCCTCATATACAGCTTTGCATATGGAATTAGTTGAATGCAGTATGCCATGAACCTCAATGCTTGCAGGATTTTCCTTGCAGTGAGCTGGGTAAAAGTTGCCAAATTTTTGAAGTATTGAGTCAGTTTTTGTTTGTCCACGTGAGATAAGCCATCTGGGCTGTTGCATTTAAGCTGGCACCCAGGAATATTATCTCTTGTGAGGGTATCAGTTTTGATTTCTTTTTGTTTACTGTGTATCCTAGGCAACTTAGTAGTTTTGTTACAAACTCCAGATGCTGTAATAGAATGTCCTTGTTGTCCACTTGAATAAGGCAGTTGTCCAAATATGGATAAATTTGGATTCCTCTTTGTCTGCAGTATGCAATTACTGATGCCAGGCATTTTGTGAATACTCTGGGTGCAGTAGATAAGCCAAAGGGCAATGCAGAGAATTGATAATGCGTTGTACCTGCCAGAAATCTGAGGTATTTTCTGCAATTTTGTCTGATAGGGACATGCAGGTATGCCTCCTTGAGGTCCAACATTACCAGTCAAGACTCCTTGCCCAGCATGGGAAGAAGCTGCTGAAGTGTGAGCATCTTGAATTTGGGTACCTCCAGGTATGTGTTTAGAATTGAGAGGTCTAAAATGGGTCTCCATGCTTTGTCCTTTCTTGGTACTAGAAATAGTCTTGAGTAAAAACCTGGATCATGCTCCTTTGTAGGTACCTTTTGAATTGTTTTCATATCCACGAGAGCTGTAATTTGTGTTTGTGCCTCTGCCCATTGATATGCAGGCAGATTTGGCATGCCTCTCATCCTTGGTAAAGTGTGAAAGTGGAATCTGTAGCCTTGGGTAATAATATCCAGAACCCATTTGTCCTTTGTTATGATGTGCCAATTTTGTGGAAAAAGAGCCAATTTTCCTCCCAAAGGTGCTGCCAGGGCATTTTTGCTTGGCAGACGAAGAGGGAAAGTCATTGTGTTTGTTTCCTGAAGGGTTGAGATCTTTCATCTGCACCTCTCTGAATTGTTGTAGGCTATTGTCTAGGCCTGAAAGAACCTAGTGGCTGCCCACTGCCCCTTGGGTGTCTGTACTTACCCCTTTGGGGTCTGTCTGATGCAGAAAAGGACCAGTTTTTTGATGGCCAGTTTCTGCTGAAACGAGGAGGTTGTACCTGTAAAAATTCTTTAACTGTCTGCATAGATTTTGCCTTTTCTTCCATTTTCTTTAAAACTTCCTCTGCTTTGATACCAAACAACACATCTTTCTGCAATGGAGCATCCAATAACTTTGCTTTAACATGTTCTGGCAATGCTTGTTCTTTTAGCCAAGCATGCCTACGTATTACAGACCCTGTGACAGCTGCTCTACATGAGGCTTCCAATGAATCAAAACCACACTGCAAGGTATGCTTTCCCACCTGTTCTGCTGCATGCAACAAATCCTGCATTTCTTTGTAATCAGGCTGATCTGTGAGAGGGGTCATTTTCTGTTTTAATTGTGTAATCAAGTACTGCTGGTATTTTAGCATGTGGAATTGGCAGTTTAAAGCCCTCATAGCTAAAGTGGCAGACGTATACACTTTCTTCCCCCATCTTTCTAATGCTCTGGAATCTCTTTCAGAAGGTAGTGGATTCTTAGCAGTAGAGGCCTTAACCCCTTTGGGACCCTAGGAGATGGTTTTGGGGTCTGCAACAGGGCTTTTATATAAAAATTTATGAGAGTCAGGAACTCAGTAATACCTGTCTGGTTTAGTTGGTGCAGGAGGTAAAGAGTCTGGGTTTAGACTGGATTCAGTGAAAACATCATCCAAAATGTCTAAAACTGGAGGAATTGCAAGGGGTCTATGCTGTGGTAGAAGAAGAAACTCACGGAGTCTTTTCTTTGAGTCAGAATAATCTTGGCCTTCCGAATGGAAGTGTTCCCACATGGTGTGTAAAGATTCCCCAAAATAGTAGTCTTCAGGGGGGGAAGCTGAGGGAATGGACTCTTCAGCATCTGAGTCTTCATAAGGAGGAAAGGAGTAATCCTGGTCCTCAGAGTAATCTGTGGAAATGGATGCTTGGTCAGAGGAAGGATAATCTTCCTCCAGTCTAGGCCTTTTGTCAGGAGGGGGTTGGGAACCCCTGATAAGAGTAATCAAGTCCTCAGCCATCTTAAGCATCTGCTTCTTAGGCATAGGAGCCTGTGCAGGGACATCTGTGGACCCAGTTTCCTAACTTTTAAGGGGGCTTTAAGTTTAGCATAAGACTTAATAGTGAGAGTTGTCGGTCTGAAAACACCTTCAGAAGCCGAAGGCCTGTCCACAACCTCCGGATCACAATCAGGGTTGGCGACCGTTGGGTGTGAAGGAACCGGCTCCTGAGGCCCAGCTGATTCGGTCTGGGAGGCTGTCTGTATTTCTAAATTAGCGGTAGTCAGGGGCTGCGTAGGCGCCTCGCTGAAAACCGGAGAACCGGCGACAGGCCTTGCTGAGGCCTCGGTATCTGGTCTTGGCCTTGGTTGCCTATCCTTTTCCTTGCGTTTTTTAATCATTCCCGATGTCGGTTGCTCCGACGACATGCTATAGTTAAATTTTCTACCAAAATAATGTCGGGCGAAATCTGCCCGACGTTTAATTGTACGTTTGTTAAACCTAGCACAAAACCGACAACCAGTGATGTTGTGGTCTGGGCCTAGGCAAGGAATACAATAAGAATGAAAATCCTTATGAGGTATTTGCGTCCCACAAGAAATGCAATTATTAACTTTGTCTGACATCGGTCTGAGGCAAGAAAAAGTTTCCCCAATGGGGTACTTAGCTTTAGAGAAGACTTTGGGCTGAAATTCGATTCGAAAATCTCAGGAGATAGCTGACTGGCACATGAGAACTGCTTCTGCTTCGGGCACCGCGCAGCAAGAAAGACTGAAGAAAATGGCGTCAGCTGCCTCTTTTATACCCCTGTCGCACTGACGTCACGGAAGAAGTGACGACAGCCAACGCCGGACCAGGACTTTGGGATTCCGGCCGACCGCGGGACCGCCTGATGGCAGGATAACCCAAGTGTGATGACTGCAGCAGTGTAACATGATGAACATCCTTAGTTCCCAGTGCCTCTGTCGAGTAGAGCCACTGGGGTGATCCCCGGGGTGAATTTTCTATTTCATATCCACTCATCAAGATTTCTCTTGAAGAGGGCCACTGAGGTGTTTGACATGTATGGGAAGTCTATTCCACAGCATGGGCAGTCTCTGGGTTATGAACCTGTCCCTCCAGCTTGTTCTGCTGATTGTGGTAATGAGGTTGAGGTCTCTGGAGCATGTGGTGCAGAGGGATTGGGATTTCCTTAGGTGTAGCATTTCTAACAGAGCTGGGTCAGACATGGCTTTGTAAGTCAAGCAGAGATTGCCTCTAAGTAGGCGATATGAGAGAGAATAGTTGGAGTTTTTTTAGTGTGTCCATATAGGACCAGTGTTTAAGGCCTAAGATCCTCTTTGTGAGTTACTTTTGTGGCCTCTCCAGTTGTTGCAGGTGTCTAGTGAGGTACATGCCAAATGGGGCATTGTACTCTATGACTGCCTAATGAGGGAAGAGTATAAGGAGACAATACCTCTTTCTTCCTGGATGCAAATCCCTTAGTAATGAGATGTGCCACATAGCACTTTTTGAAACAGTGGCAATGTGGTGGTCAAAAAGAGGTTGCTGTCAACCCGTGTTCCCAGATCTCTTATAAGGCCTTCTGTGTACAGTGTACTACCATCGATGTGGTAATTCATGGGAAAGTACAGTTTTGTACCTACCATAAATGTAGATGTCCGATAGGTATGCATCTGCAGTCCTAACATATGGGTTGTCCTGCCTCAGGCAGCCCTTCGGTCAGCCAGATTCCAAAGTCTGGGTCTGGCCTCGGCTGATGTCGCACTTCACCCGACGTCATAGCTGCTGGGGTATAAAGGCATCAGCCGACGCCATTTTCCTGTTTCTTGCCCCAGATGCCAGGTGCCCTCTAGGAAGGCTAAATTTTAATAAATGCAGATAATTCCAAACAGTAGAGAGCAAAATATATATACATATATATATATATATATATATATACATACAAACAAATACACCATAATAGATTCCCCCAGCTAGCTAAAAGAGGGGTAAGTACCCTAGGAATACCACAGAGGGGAAAGAGGGTGGGTAATCCTGACTGCAGATGCATACCTACTGGACATCTACATTTATGGTAGGTACAAAACTGTACTATGTCCTTCAAGGATGCATCTGCACTCATCACATATGGGTAGAATACCATAGCCAAACTGGGGGAGGAGACACTAAGATAATGATGGTGTAGTTAAGATCCCTTGCAAAACAGCAGTTGCAAAACCTGCTCAGGATCTGGAGTATAAAGGAAGATTATAATGCTTGGCAAATGTATGCACGGAGCTCCAAGTAGCAGCTTCTAAAATGTCTTTGGTAGCCACTCCTCGTAGGAAAGCTGTAGTGGTGGCTGTAGCTCTTGTGGAGTGAGGTCTGATATTTTCAGGAGTCGTCTTTCCATGAAAAGAGTAGCAGAATCTAATGCAATTTCATATCCATTTTGAGACTGTCTGTTTTGAAATTGCTTTTCCTTGCACTCCTGCTGCATATGCTACCAGAAGCTGGTCAGTTTTTCTGCTGACCTTAGTTCTGTCCAGATAGTAGCGCAATTGTCTGTGCACATCCAAGGTGTGTAGTAGTCTTTCCCCCCCTGTTCTGTGGGTTGGGGAAGAATTGGGGAAGAATGTAGGTAAATGAATAGCTTGGTTCAATGATACCCTGGAGACCACCTTTGGCATAAAAGTAGGATTAGTTCTCAGAGACACTCTATCCTGATGGAAGATAAGGAAAGGCTGGACTGCCATTAATGCCTGTAACTCAGATACCCTTCTTGCTGAAGTGATTGCTAGCAGGAATGCAGTTTTCCAAGATAAGTACTGTAAGTCTGCTGTTGCTGCTGGTTCAAAAGGGGGAAGTGTCAATTTTTCCAGCACAAAGTTGAGATCCCATGCAGGTAGAGGTGGTTTCCTTGGAGGCTTTACGTTTTTGATTACTCTCAAGAACTGCCTGAGTAGAGGATGAGAGAAGACAGGAGGATCCATGTTGTACTCTGCTGAAATTGCTGATGCATGAATCTTAATGGAGGAGTAGGACAGGCCATTGTGGAACAGTTCTGCTAAGTATTCCAGGATGTGTGCTATGTTTGCCAATGAGACATTTTCTCCCTTTGCTGCACTCCAAATGAGGAATCTTTTCCATTTGGCTGAAAATGTTTTCCTTGTGGAGGGTCTGCGAGCCTCCAGGATAATGTCCTTAACCCTCTGAGACAAATCTGGTTGATTTTGTTTTATGCAATATTCCAAGCAGTTAGCTGCAGTGTTTTCAAGTTTGGATGCAGGGTCTTGTAGTTGTTCTGTGTTAGAAGTAATGGGCATAGAGGTAGAGGCCATGAGTGTGCCCGAGACATGCTTCTCAGTAGCGGGTACCAATGTTGTCTTGGCCAGTCTGGAGCTATCAGGATTACCTTTGGCTGTTCCTCTCTGATCTTCAGTAGGACTTTGTACATCAAAGGAAGAGGTGGAAATGCATATGCTGTCAGGTTTTTCCAGCTGAAGGAGAGGGAGTCCACCCTCCAGGCAAGTGGGTGGTATACTCTTGAGCAGAATGTCTTCAATTGGTGGTTGTGTGGGGAGGCGAACAGGTCTATCTCTGGCATTCCCCATTTCTTTGTTATGGCTTTGAAGATATCTGGATGCAGCATCCATTCGTGAGCATCCGTGGTAGTTCTGCTTAAGGTGTCTACTAGTGAATTTTCTTTTCCTGGTACAAATCTGGCCTGCAGTTGAATGTTGAGATTCAGGGCCAAATTCCACAGGTCCATTGCCATCCGGCATAGAGGGTATGAATGTGTACCTCCCTGTTTGTTGATGTACCACATCACTGTGGTATTGTCCGTCCTTATCAGCAGGTGACCTTGTTGGAGGAATGGTCTGAATGCCTGGATTGCATGTTTCACTGCCAGCATCTCCTTTAGATTTATGTGTAGATTCAGCTGGTTTTGGGACCATAGGCCTTGTATACACCTGTCTTCCATGTGCGCCCCCCAGCCTAGGTCTGAGGCGTCCGTGGTGATGGTCTGGCTTGGATGTGGTTTGTGGAAAGGCAATCCTCTGTTTATCTGACAAGCCTGAGCCCATCACAGGAATTCTTTTTTCAGGCATGGAATAATTGGAATCTGGGCTTCTAGACTGTGCTTGTGTTGAGACCATACATTCCTTAAGTACCATTGTAACTTCCTCGTATGCAGCCTGGCATGTGGGATCAATATTATGCAGGATGCCATGTAACCCAGGGCTTGCAGGACTTTCCTTGCAGTAAGCTGAGTTTGTGTTGTTAATGCCATGAAATAGACTGGTAGTTGCTTTTGTTTTTCCTCTGTGAGAAAAGCCATCTGAGTTGTTGTATCCAGTTCTGCACCCAAAAATGTTATCCTTTGGGATGGTACTAGCCTTGACTTTTGAATGTTGACTGTGTATCCCAAGGCTTGCAACAGTTGTATGACATTGGCCAAATCCTTTGTTAATTTTGTCTTGTTGTCCGCTTGTATTAGGCAGTCATCCAGGTAGGGGTAAATTTGAATTCCCTGGAGCCTGCAATGAGCAATTACTGATGCCAGGCATTTCGTGAATACTCTGGGCACAGTAGATAAGCCAAAGGGCAATGCTGAGAATTGATAATGCTCTGATCCTGCAAGAAATCTGAGGTGTCTTCTGCAATCTGGTCATATAGGGACATGCAGGTATGCCTCCTTGAGATCTAGAGTCACCAGCCAAGACTCCTTGCCCAACATGGGAAGAAGTTGCTGGAGGGTTAGCATTTTGAATTTTGGAACAATGAGGTATGTGTTCAGTGCGGACAAGTCGAGAATAGGTCTAGATTGATTTTCTTTTCTTGGTAGAAGGAATAGTCTGGAGTAAAATCCTTGGCCTTGTTCCATAGATGGTACCTTTTCTATTGCTCTCCATCCTTAGTAAGTTGATGATTTGTTTTAGAGCCTCTGTTTTTTGGCTTGGTGGAAGGTTTGGCATTCCTCTCTTTTTTGGTAGAGTGTGGAAGTGAAACCTGTAGCCTTTGTCTATTGTTTGTAAAGTCCATTTGTCTCCTGTAATGCAATGCCAGTTGTCTGAAAATAAGGCTAGCTTTCCGCCCAAGGGTGCTTCCAGTTGTTCCCTGGTAGGAGGAATCAGAGCCAAGTCATTGTGTCTGTCCTGTGGAAGTGGTTGTAGTCGTAGCTGTGGCAGCACTTCTCTGGTTGGCAGGTTGCCACTGACGACCCCTGTAGGCACCCCTAGATTGACCTCTGCCTCTTGGGCGTCTATTTCTGCCTCTCTGTGCTCTGGAGGTGTCTGGAAAGGACCAATTCTTCGAAGGCTAATTTCTGCTAAACCTCGGTGGTTGGACCTGCAGAAAATCCTTGACTGTTTGGACAGATTTTGCTTTTTCTTCCACTTTCTTTAGAACCTCCTGTGCAGGGGAGCCAAACAAACTTTGTTTCTCCATAGGGGCATCTAGGAGTTTTGACTTTACATGGTCTGGTAGTGATTGCTCTTTTAACCAGGCATGCCTTCGAATCACTGCTCCAGTCATAGCTGATCTAAATGAAGCCTCCAGTGCATCATAGCCACATTTTAAAAAATGATTACTGACCTGCTGAAAGTTATGTACCAAATCCTGAAGGGACTTACGGTCTAAAGGTTCAGGAGAGGACAGTTTTTTATTTAGCTGGTCTAACAAAAATTCCTGGTACTGAATCATGTGAAATTGACAGTTTAAAGCCCTGGCCGAAAGAGTAGCAGATGTATAAACCTTTTTACCCCATCTCTATAATGCTCTAGATTCCCTTTCAGAGGGAAGAGGGTTTTTGGCAGAGGCAGCTGCAACACCTTTAGGGCCCTGAGAAATGGTTTCTGGGTCTGCAACATGAGCCTTATACAAGTGGTAGTGAGTGTCCGGGACCCTGTAATATCTGTCAGGTTTGGCAGGGGCCGGAGGGAGAGAATCAGGGGCAGTACTGGCATCATTATATGCATCATCAACAACTGATAGTACAGGAGGTATGGCTAAAGGCCTATGTTGTGGTAAATGTAAAAAAGTCCTTAGCCTTTTCCTTGAATCTGAAAAATCCTGGCCCTGCCATTGGAAGTGTTCCCTCATAGAGTGTAGGGTTTCCCCAAAGAAAATTCTTCAGGAGGTGAAGCAGAAGGAATGGAGTCTTCTGCATCAGAATCCTCATAAGGTGAATATGGGCCTTCCTGATGGTCAGAAATATCTGAGCCATCCGAGGAATAGTCTGTAGAGAGAGGTTCAGGGGGTTCAGTCCTAGGCCTCTTATCTGGAGGAGGTTGAGAGGCCCTGTCTGGGTGAGGTTGGGATCCCCTGATCAAAGAAATAAGATCCTCAGCCAGGCTGAGTATCTGGGAACTAGAGGTAGGCCTGTGAGAGGGGGCTTTTGTAGGCAAAGTCTTAGAAATTTTGGCTGCTTTAGCCCTGGAAAAGGCCTTGATAGACATAGAAGCAGGGGGTCTAGCAGCCCCACGTGCAGGAGTAGAGATGTCTAAAGGAATAGTGGCTGACAAATCCTGGGTGCCTGCTTCTGCAGCAGTAATTTCTGTAGCCGATTCAGCCATGGCCTGTGTGGCCTCGGTTATCGGTGGCCTGCTTTCGGCCGAAGGGAGAACCGAGGACTCTGTTTCAGCCGAAACCGAGACACTCGCGGTTGGCCTAACCGTGGTTTCAGCCGAAACTGCAGGCCGCGAGTGTCGGTCCTTTTCCTTGCGCTTTTTAGCTAATTGTGTAGTCGGAGTCTCCGACGGCATTTTATATGCAAAAGCGGGACCAAAAAACTCTTGCAAACTCGACTGACGTCTAAGCGTCCGTCGGTTGAAGGAAGCACAGGCTAGACAAGCTGATACGTCGTGGTCTGGGCCTAAGCAAGGAAGGCAGTAAGAGTGGAAATCCTTATGAGGTATTTTTTCCCACAAGTTAAACAATTATTTACTTTGTCTGACATCGGCTGAGGCAAGAAAGAGTCCCCAACGGGGTACTTAGCTTTTTAGAAGTCTTCGGTAGTAGAAATCTCTGGATCTGACCGACCGGCACTTGCGAACAGCTTCTGCTTGGGCACCGCGGCAAGAAAGACTGAGGAAAATGGCGTCGGCTGATGCCTTTATACCCCAGCAGCTATGACGTCGGGTGAAGTGCGACATCAGCCGAGGCCAGACCCAGACTTTGGAATCCAGCCGACCGAAGGGCTGCCTGAGGCAGGACAACCCACATGTTAGGACTGCAGATGCATCCTTGAAGGACATCTGGGTTTTTCCCAAAGGGAATGACAACATATTTTTTGGCATTGAGCTTAAGGCCATGGTTCTGACACCAGTCAGTCTCAGTGAGGCCTTTCTGTAGGATGTCAACATCACTTGGGGAATTAAAAGCAGCTCCCAACTTTCAATCGTCTGCGAACTTTGTCAGCCAGAGTCCCTTCATGTTGGCCTGGACTTCAGCGAAGTAGATACTAAACAGGAGAGGACCCAGGACTGAACCCTGTGAGACTCCACTTGTGACTGGTCAGCAGTCTGACTTGGAGTCGGCTACTTTCACACTGTGGGTTCTATACTTTCACACTGTAGGTTCTATCTGTGAGACAGTTTGCAACCCACCTAGTTATTTAGGGGCTGATGCCTAGCTTAGTGAATTTTTCTAGGATTCCTGAGTGGGGAGACTACTGCCCAGACTATTCATAAGACTACTGCCAGAAGCAAGTTGGACAAATATTGTTTCAAGATCAACAAACGAAGACTAACGAGTGGAAGAACCTTAAAATACACACCCAAATACAGAAGCTATGCATCATTTAATCCTCTACTTCCTTCACTGAAGTACAGGAGGGGGTGTGGGCTTAAGTCTTTGCAGGAAAAGTACGAGTTCAGCACCTGCTGGGAATGGACAGGAACAAGTCGAACAGAATTACTTTTTACAAATCTAGGCCTCAACATACTATCCAGGTGCAATACATTTTGCAGTGCTCTGACTTATGCCCGTGGCTGAGGGGAGGAGATTTCCAATGTCCACTGCACAAAGAGCTTTTGATGGCCAGATATGATTGTAAAGCATGCCAAAAGCGTCTCCCTGTGCTGCCGTTCAGTGGCAGGATTAAATTCCCTGACATTACTTTTATTTTACAAACTCTACTCATTCTCAAGGATAGAGGCAATGACGGTGCTGTTGTGTTCTTATAATACGAGAGGCACATGGATATCAAAATGAACAGTAAGGACCACAAAATGTGGAAGAAAAAAATACAGTTGTGTAAGAACTTACCATAACAGCAGATACCTAATTTATCACTGTTACAGAATTCCTTATTATAAGGATATCCTGAAGCAATATGTCTGGGCCAGCATACCAAACCTGGGACCTTCCTTGCACCGTATGTAATGTAACACATGTCCTATGTCCAAAGCAAAGTATACAGTGGACGTACAAGTGCCAAATCATCTGAAGTGAACTGCCTCATTAGAAAAGGAACATGGTACATTTACATCCAGAAAAAAGAAAATCAAAGAAAAAAAGTCCACCTGGCCAGAGGGAAGAAAGACAGAAAAATAGGGTGAAGGAGGCAGGGATTGAAAAAAAGAAGTTATGTACTCACCATAACGTTCCATCTGAGTAGGTAACTTCATTTGTCAGCAAGTGGGTAATGGATCTGAGCCAGCAGCTTTATTCAGCTAAGATCCGAGTTCCAAGCTCCTCCCCTTACCCATAACCCCCCTGCCACCTCTCTGTCCTCAGATCGAGTTTGCTATAGTATCGCAGACTACTACTAACAAGGGATCACCTGATCATCCTAACCTGATGTCATCTGGGAAAAGGAAACAGAAAATCCTTCAAGGACGAACTACAGGTTAGGGGGACGGAGGGGGGTTGGTTGCTGACAAATGAAGTTACCTACTCAGATGGAACATTATGGTGAGTACATAACTTCTTTATCTGAAGTAGTTAACTTCATTTGTTCATCAACCTGTGGGATAGAGTCCCCAGCTACCATAAACTTGGGAGGTCCTCATGGAAGGATATTCCGGAGCACTGCAGAGCCAAAGGAAGCCCTCCCTCTGGAAATTATATCCAACTTGTAATGGGTAATAAAAGTATGAGATGAAGCCCAAGTGGCTGCTGAGCAAAGGACACTCTGGACCAAAAGGCAGCAGAAGTAGAAATCGATCGAGTAGAGTGAGCGTGAACTCAGACAGGTTCTGGTCGGCCAGAACTCTTGTATGCAAGAAGTATACATTGGGAAATCCATCTGGACAAAGTAACTTTTGACACAGGTTTACACAAAAAGGGATTAGCAAAGGATTCAAGGAGTTGGTCAGATTTCCTATATTCAGCAGTCCTGTGTAAGTAAAACCTCAATTGTCTGTGCATGTCCAGAGAATGTAGTCTGTATTCACCCTTGTTATGATAATTTGGGGAAAAAAATGGTTAATTGATAGATTTATTAATGTTGGACTCAGAGGCAACTTTAGGCAAAAAGGAGGGATTGGTCCTGAGGGACACGCTGTCTTTATGAAAGACCAGGTATGGAGGTTTGGCACAAAGGGCTTGAAGCTCTGAAATCCTTCTAGCCGAAGTGATAGCAATGAGAAAGTCTGTTTTCCAAGATAAATATTTTATATCCACGGAAGCTGCAGGTTCAGAAGGGGGGCCAGTAAGAGCCTGGAGAACAAGGGTTAAATCCCACGGAGGGACTGTATCTTTAACAGGAGGCCTTAACAGGAAAGTACCTTTTAAGAAAGTTTTGCAGATCTTAGAAGAGGCTAAGGAACTGAGATCACTTCCCACACGAAAGTGGGAAATCGCTGCTAATTGGACTTTGACCGTAGAGGCGCTGGCACCTTGGTCGAATAAACAGGATAAAAAATCTAATACTGCTGGTATCGGAGCAGTAAAGGGATCCAACCTTCTATGCTCCACCCAGATCGAAAAATGTTTCCATTTGCTCCTATAGATCTTTCTAGTAGAAGGTTTATGAGCGGCTACTAAAATAGCCTTAACAGAAGACGAGATACCGGGAGTCCCTGCTATTACTGGAACTGGATCAACCAAGCTGTGAGCTTGAGATTGTCCAGGTTTGGGGTTGTCAACCCTAGAGGGTGAGATATCAGATCCAGAGAGGGATCCAAAATCCATGGAGGATTCACTAGATGAGACCATAGGCAAGGGAACCACGTTTGACAAGGCCAGAATGGGGCTATGAGGATCCCTCTGCTCCCCAACCGATAAGCTTTCTGCAAGAATTGTACCATCAGAGGGAGAGGTGGATAAGCATAAAGTAGATCGGATGGCCAAACATGCACTAGAGCGTCTCTGGGGGACTCCCCTGGTAGGGGAGTTAGAGCAAAGTACTCGCTGCACTTTGCATTCAAAGGCGACGTGAAAAGATCGCAGCAAGGTTGACCCCACTTGAAGAAGATCTGCTTCACTACTCTCGGGTTCAGAGACTACTCGTATGGTAAGAGGATGGTTCGACTCAGCCTGTCTGCCAAAATGTTCGACCGACCCGGAATGTGTGTTGCTATGAGAAAGCGGTTGGTGGAGATCTCCCATTCCCAGACTCTCATGGCCTCTCGACAAAGTGGGTAGGATCTGGTTCCCCCGTTTGTTGATATACCAGACTACTGACATGTTGTCTGTTTGAATTGCAATTGTCCCTAAGGGAAGAAGGGCCTGGAGTGCTTGCAACGCTAAAAGCACCGCTCTCATCTCTAGGACATTGATGTGCAACAAAGTCTCCGAGTGGTTCCACGTGCCTTGGATGGTTCTGCCCATGCAGTGCCCCCCCCCACCTGAGGCAAGAAGCATCCGTGGTCACCGTGGCTTGGGGTGGGGACATTGAGAAGGGGCGCCCTTCCCGAAGATCCGTGGACTGGATCCACCAGAGTAGGGATTTCCTGCAAACCTTGCTGAGGGGGATAGGTGAACTTAGTGGATGTTGCAGGATGGACCATTGAACCTGCAAGGTCCATTGTAGGACCCTCATGTTTAAACGAGCTAAAGGAGACAGATTGATGGTTGCGGCCATGGAACCTAGCGCCCTCAGGACCAATTCCGCTGGAGGAGCCGGGGATTGTAGGAGGGCCAGTACGTGGAGTGTCAAAGTTTGAAGCCTGTCCGGAGTTAGGAAGACCCTCAAAAGGTTTGTGTCTAAACTGGCCCCTATGAAATCCAAGATTTGGGTTGGTTGAAGGGAGGATTTCTTGAGATTGATTGAGATTCCCAGAAGAGAGGCCAAGTGAAGGAAGTAATTCCTGGCTGAACTTAGTAGATGCCTGGTGGGGGCGGTCAGGAGCCAGTCGTCTAGGTACAGAAAGACCTGTATTCCCTGAAGCCTCAGGTAGGCCGCTACAACTGCCATAACTTTGGTGAACACCCTGGGGGCTGTGGTGAGACCAAAGGGGAGAACCCTGAACTGATAGTGGCTGGCTCCCAGCCGGAAGCAAAGAAACCTTCTGGAGCGCCTGTCCATCAAAATGTGGTAGTACGCATCCTTGAGGTCTATAGAGCACATCCAGTCATTCTCCTGCAGAAGTGGGAGAATGGATTGAATGGTGACCATCCGGAACTTTTCTTTGGCAACCGACAGGTTTAGAGTGGACAGGTTGAGGATTGGCCTTAAGTCCCCTGTCTTTTTTGGCAGCAGAAATAACCTGGAGTAAAAGCCCGATCCGGATTGATCTTGGGGGATGTGCTGGATTGCTCTTTTTTCTAGCAGCTGCTTTATTTCTGTGGCTGCAGCCTCCCTTTGATTGGGTGGGACATCGGGGAGGCTCCGAGGTCTGAGAGGGGGATTCAGAGAGGGGATAGTGTAATCTCTGGATATCATTCGAAGCACCCAGCGATCTGTTGTAATGGACTCTCAAACTGCTAGGTGCCTCGAGAAATGCCCCCCGACTGCTTCCAGAGTGGAGCAGTCGAGTAACCCCTCAGGTTGTTGCACGGGCTGATCCGAAAAGGGTTCTCTCGACCTGAAATTCTTCGGACCCCCTCTGCCTCTGGGCCGGCTTCTACGCTATCCTCCTCTGCCTCTGAAGGACAAGGCGTCCGGAGCGAAACAAGACTGTTGAGACTTCCGGAACCACATCTTCTTTTGTCCCCTTTGGTTCCTTGAGAAGGACCTCTGGGGAGCCGAGTAGTGGATTCCGACGGCAGACGTCTTCCCATCTTTCTCGCTCTGAACTAGCATGTTGCAGACAGTCTTGCCAAAGAGAGAAGAACTGTCAAAAGGGGCATTTGCGAAGGACACCTTGAAGGGTTTCGCGAAGTCGCAAAGATGGAGCCAGGCATGCCTTCGTAAAACAATGCCCGCTCCGCTAGCTCCTTCCATAGCATGGGAAAGAAGCCGCATAGAAGTGTTCGAAATGGATTTAAGAGTGGCCATTCGAGCTGAGAATGTTTTCTTATCCTCAGCAGACATGGACTCTGGGGGTGACCCGGCGTATCCGTTGATGAGATCCCGCTGGAGTCGTATCACGTGCCACATAGTTCAGTGACCTTACAGAGAAGGTAGCTGAAACGAACATCCGCTTCCCCAGGCGGTCCACCGTCCGAAACTCCTTGTTGGGAGGATGGACCGAGGAACTCTCCTGGGCTAGTTCCTTCTTGGTGGCAGCCGCCACCAACATGGCATCTACAAGAGCACCCTTGCTCCAAACCGACCTATCTGTGGGAGGACTGAGGATTTTGTCAGGTCTCTTGGGTATGGGCTCCACAGTGTCCGGCTCCTTCCATGCCCTGGTAGTGATCAGATCTACCAGGGGATTAGTGGGAGGGGACACCCAAGAGGTAGATGGACCTGCGTCAAATGCCTCCAGAAACACAGACTCATCCGAGGAGGGTTTTTGGGCTGACCACCCCCCTCTAATACGAAGCATTTCCATAATGTCTCCGAAGGAGACGTCCTGGGAGGGGTGACCTTGGGGAACCCCCCCCTTCTTCTAAGTCTGTGCCCTCTGTCAGGGACTCAGGTGAGTCCAAGTGCCTCCTCTTGCACTTACGTTTGTGAGGAACCTCTTCAGGGGGCTGTCCGAAGAGGCCTCACCAGCATCATCCTGTTCCTCTAAGGGAACCATCTGGGATGTAGGCGCAGGCTGTACCTGGGGCCGGATGATGGAAGATAGGCCTGTCTGAGACGGAGTGGAGGGTGGAACCATAGCAAGAGCCTGGGGCCTCGAATCCCTCGACAATACCCTCTCCATAACATCGAACGCCGAAGGGGAACTGCTCTCTCTAGGACCCGAGAGCAGTCCCCTCAGATCCGATGTGTGGATCAGAGCCAGCGCCGATGCCATCGGATCCGAAGGGCCAGTATGCTCCGACCTACACGGAGCTGAAGACACACTGACACCTCTGGATCCGAAGCTCAGCTCACGGCTCCGAGAGCTCGGATCCGAAAAGGGACCTGACAAACTCGAGGATGCGGTCGGAGCCGAAGTAGGGGGTACTATTGGCGCTGAACCTCCCCCGGCTCTGATGCTACCTGGATCCGATGGCTCCGAACCCCAGAAGTGGGTCAGAGAAGGAGCAATTGGGGTGAAAAAAGGGGTTGAGCTCCCCAGGGAGGCAGGAGCACTCCCATATGCAGTTGGGCCTGCAGGAACCTACGCATCATCAGGTCCATATCTGCATCAGATAAACTTTGAGTGGACCTAGACGAGGCCACTGAGGATGGCCTGGAGTGCGCCTCGATGACCTCGAAGGCGACCGGGTCTCCTCCTCCGGCTCCGGTGAAAAATGAGGTGAATGGAGCCAGGAAGAAGAAGGCCCGGATGTCCTGGGAGAGGCTATTTGCTTAGCCGGCGGAGCTGAGGAGAAAGACTTGGCCCGCTGCTTGTGGTGCTTCTCCCTCCTCTTTTCCCTCCTAGAATTCCTCTCCTCCTAGGCCAAAGTGGGAGAGTGAGTCCCAGCCAGGGGAGCAGGGATGGGTGGCGGGGCCGCTGCGGTTGCAGCAGGTGCCATCGAGGGAGAGGAGGATGAAGCCGAGTCCGGGGGGCAAGAGTCCCGCCAGAATCAGCTTCCACCACCTGTCCCTCAAAGCCCTGGGGTTGAAGGCTGCACAATTTGTAATAAGATGGTCAACCCCAAGGCAGATAACACACCAACTGTGGCCATCCGCTGGGGACAGCTTATGGCCACACTCGGTGCATTTGGAAAAAATTGCTTTAGGGGCCTCAGACATTGGAAAAGGAAAATAGGCCCAACACGAACACACCTTCACACACACGGGGGAAGGGAAAAACTAAACTAACTACAGAAAAATTTCTCACAAGTTCTACCAATTTTAGACAAAAAGGGGGACAACACTCGCTCATCTAACAATTAAACTAAGCTAACAACAAAAAGAGAGGTTTTTGATGAAAAACTCATGAAGCCCTACGCCTGGAGACTCATTCTTGATGCTTGAATAAGCCGCGGCAAACAAGATCTGAGGACAGAGAGAGATGGCAGGGGGTTATGGGTAAGGGGGAGGAGCTTGGAGCTTGGATCTTAGCTGAATAAAGCTGCCGGCTCAGATCCGATTTGGATCCGATACAGACAGGTTGATGAACAAATGAAGTTTACTACTTCAGATAGTACAGTTGTATACCTACCATAAATGTAGATGTTCGAGTGTATTCACTGTTGCAGTCATTACACTTGGGTTATCCTGCTGGCAGGCTACCCACAGTCGGCCAGAATTCCAAAGTCTAGGTCCGGTGTCGGTTGCGGTCACCTCTTCCCCAATGTCAGTGTGCCAGGGGTATAAAAGATGCAGCCGACGCCATTTTCTTCAGTTTTTTTTGCCCCAGATGTCAGGTGCCCCCAAATAGGTAGGCTGAAAAAAAAATGCCAAAAAGCACGCATGTACTAAAACACTTCCTTCATCTACAAGCAAATACACCACATAGGTTGTATAGAATAGAGAAATACGGAAAAGTCCCAGCAAAGATAAGGGGGATGGTGGGTGGGTAACTTGGACTGCAACAGTAAATACACTCAAACATCTACATTTAAGGTAGGTACACAACTGTACTATGTTCGTGTTTCACTGTTGCAGTCATTACACTTGGGTTGAATCCCAAAGCTGAGGTTGAGTGGCTGGGCCTTAATAGGATTAGGAGAGGCTACCAGGCCCTGCAGAACTGCAGTGGCAAAGCCTGCTCTGGATTTAGAGTAGAGAGGTAAGTGGTAGTGCTTGGTGAAAGTGTGCACTGAACTCCAGGTTTCAGCCTCTAAAATGTCTTTGGTTGGTACTCCTCTGAGGAAGGCTGCTGAAGTGGCTGCTGCTCTGGTAGAATGTGGCCTAATGCCCTTAGGCACTGATTTGCCATGTTATGAATAGCAGAAGCGAATGCAGTGTCCTATCCATTTGGAAATAGTCTGCTTTGAGATAGGCTTTCCTTGTGATCCTGCAGCTTCTGATACAAACAGTTGCTCAGTTTTTCTGAAAGCTTTTGTTTTGTCCAAGTAGAATCATAGCTGTCTGTGTATGTCCAAAGCGTGCAGACGTCTCTCCCCTTTATTCTGGGGATTTGGATAGAATGTTGGCAAATGAATGGTTTGGTTAAGAGACACACTGGATACTACCTTTGGCATAAATGTTGGGTTTGTCCTTAGAGAGACCCTGTCCAGATGAAAAATAATGAAAAGTTCCATTGCCATTAATGCCTGTAACTCAGAGACTCTTCTTGCTGAAGTTATTGCTAGGAGCAGAGCAGTTTTTCCATGATTAGAATTTTATATCAGCTGTATTTGGCCGGCTCAAAAGGAGGCAGTGTGAGTTTTTCTAAAACAAAATTGAGGTCCCAAGTAGGTATTGTTGCTCTCCTTGGGGGTCTTATGTTTTTTGCCCCTCTGAGGTACTGTCTTAGTAGTGGATGAGAGAAAATAGGAGGCTGTGGATTGTAATGAGCTGAAATGGCAGAGGCATGGATCTTAACTGATGAGAAGGATAGGCCTTTGTCCAGCATCTCAGTTAGGTATTGTAAAATCTGAGGTATATTTGGAAAAAGAAGTTATGTACTCACCATAACGTTCCATCTGAGTAGGTAAACTTAATTTGTCAGCAACCTGTAGGTATCGGATCCGTCTTGGATCCGAGCCGGCAGCTTTATACAGCTAAGACCCGAACTCCAAGCTCCTCCCCCTTATCCATAACCCCCTGCCATCTCTCTCTGATCTCAGATCAAGTTTGCCATAGTAACACAGAATACTACAAAAACAAAGTTCACCTGCACATTCTAACCTGGTGTTATCCAGAAAGGCAGGACAAGGGATCCTTCTAGAATGCACTATAGGTTAGGGGGATGGAGGGGGGGTTGGTTGCTGACAAATGAAGTTTACTTACTCAGATGGAACGTTATGGTGAGTACATAACTTCTTTATCTGAAGTAGTTAACTTCATTTGTTCATCAACCTGTGGGACAGAGTCCCCAGCTACCTAAAACTTGGGTGGTCCTCATGGAAGGATATTCCGGAGCACTGCAGAGCCAAAGGATGCTCTCCCTCTGGAAATAATATCCAACTTGTAATGGTTAATGAACGTATGAGATGATGCCCAAGTGGTTGCTGAACAAATGTCATCCAAGGACACTCTGGACCAAAAGGCAGCAGAAGCAGAAATCGATCGAGTAGAATGAGCGTGGATTCCTTCAGGTTCAGGTCAGCCAGAACTCTTATATGCCAGAAGTATACATTGGGAAATCCATCTGGACAATGTAACTTTTGATACTGGTTTGCCCAAAGAGGGTTTAGCAAAGGATACAAAGAGTTGTTCAGATTTCCTATGTTCAGCGGTCCTGTGCAAGTAGAACCTCAATTGCCTGTGTACGTCCAGAGAATGTAGTCTGTATTCACCCTTGTTATGGTAATTTGTAAAGAAAACTGGTAAATTAATAGATTGATTGATATTGGACTCAGAGGCAACTTTGGGTAAAAAGGAGGGATTGGTCCTGAGGGAAACTCTATCTTTATGGAAAACCAAGTATGGAGGTTTGGCGCAAAGGGATTGAAACTCCGAAACCCTTCTAGCTGAAGTGATAGCAATGAGAAAGGTTGTCCAGATTCAGGATTGTTAACCCTAGTGGGTGAGAAATCAGATCCGGAGTGGGATCTAAAATCCATGGAGGATTCACTAGGTGAGACCATAGGCATGGGAACCACATTTGACGAGGCCAGAATGGGGCTATGAGGATCACTCTGCTCCCCAACAGACGGGCTTTCTGCAAGAATTTTAGCATTAGGGGAAGAGGCGGATAGCATAAAGTAGACCGGATGGCCAAACATACACCAGAGCGTCTCCGGGGGATTCCCCGGGTGGGGGAATTAGAGCGAAGTACTCGCTGCACTTTGCGTGCGAAGGAGACGCGAAGAGATCACAGCAAGGTTGACCCCACTTGAGGAAGATTTGCTTCACCATTCTCGGGTTCAGAGACCACTCGTACGGTGAGAGGATGGTTCGACTCAGCCTGTCTGCCAAAATGTTCGACCGACCTGGAATGTGCGTCGCTATGAGAAAGAGGTTGGTGGAGATCGCCCATTCCCAAACTCTCATGGCCTCTCGACAAAGTGGGTAGGATCTGGTTCCCCCCTGTTTGTTGATATACCAGACCACTGACATGTTGTCTGTTTGAACTGCAACTGTCCCTAAGGGAAGAAGGGCCTGGAGTGCTTGCAACGCCAAATGCACCACTCTCATCTCTAGGACACTGATATGCAACAAGGTCTCTGAATGGGTCCACGTGCCTTGGACGGTTCTGCCCATACAGTGCCCCCCCACCCAAGGCGAGAAGCATCCGTGGTCACCATGGCTAGAGGTGGGGACATAGAGAAGGGACACCCTTTCTGGAGGTCCGAGGACTGGATCCACCAGAATAGGGATTTCCTGCACACCCTGCTGAGGGGGATGGGTGAACTCAGAGGATATTGCAGGATGGACCATTGAACCTGCAAGATCCATTGTAGTACCCTCATGTTCAAGCAAGCTAAAGGTAGCAGATTGATGGTTGACGCCATGGAACCTAGAGCCCGCAGGACCAATTCCGCTGTAGGAGCCAAAGATTGTAGAAGGGCCAGTACGTGGAGCTTCAGAGTTCGAAGCCGGTCCAGAGTTAAGAAGACTTTCAATAGGTTCGTGTCTAACCTGGCCTCTATGAAGTCTAAGATCTGGGTTGGTTGAAGGGAAGATTTCTTGAGATTGATTGTGATTCCCAGCCGAGAGGCCAAGTGAAGGAAGTAATTTCTGGCTGAACATAGTAGATGCCTGTTGGGGGCGGTCAGGAGCCGGTTGTCCAGGTACAGGAAGACCTGTATCCCCTGGAGTCTCAGGTGGGCTGCTACAACTGCCATAACTTTGGTGAACACCCTGGGGGCTGTGGTGAGACCAAAGGGAAGGACCCTGAACTGGTAGTGGCTGGCTCCTAGCTGGAAGCGGAGAAACCTTCTGGATTGTCTGTCCATCAAAATGTGGTAGTACGCATCCTTGAGGTCTATCGAGCACATCCAGTCGTTCTCCTGCAAGAGTGGGAGAATGGATTGAATGGTGACTTCTCTTTGGCCATTGACAGGTTTAGAAAGGACAGGTCGAGGACTGGTCTTAAGTCCCCCGTCTTTTTTGGCACCAGAAAGAAACTGGAGTAAAAGCCCGATCCGGATTGGTCTCGGAGGACGTGCTGGATTGCTCTTTTTTCTAGCAGCTGCTTTATTTCTGCGGCTGCTACCTCCCTTTGATTGGGTGGAACATCAGGGAGGCTCCGGGGTCTGGGAGGGAGATTCAGAAAGGGGATTTTGTAACCTCTGGATATGATTCGAAGCACCCAGCGGTCTGTTGTAATGGACTCCCAAACTGCTAGGTGCCTTGAGAAACGCCCCCAACTGCCTCCAGAGTGGAACAGTCGGGTAACCCTTCAGGGGCTGCTGCACGGGCCGATCAGAAAAGGGTTCTCTCGACCCGAAATTCTTCGGTCCCCCTCTGCCTCTGGGCCGGCGTCCACCCTGTCCTCCTCTGCCTCTGAAGGACAAGGGGTCCGGAGCGAAATGCGTCTGTTGAGACTTCTGAAACCACATCTTCTTTTGTCCCCTTTGGTTCCTGGAGAAGGACCTCTGGGGAGCCGAGAAGCAGACTCTGACAGCAGACGTCTTCCCGTCTTTCTCGCTCTGGACCAGCGTGTCGTGGGCGGTCTTGCCAAAAAGCAAAGAACCATCAAATGGGGCATTTGCGAAGGACGCCTTGAAGGGTTCTGCAAAATTGCAAAGGCGGAGCCAAGCATGTTGTCGTAAGACAATGCCCGCTCCTCTAGCGGCTCCATCTGTAGCATGGGAGAGGAGCCGCATAAAAGTGTTCAAAATGGACTTGAGAGTGGCCATTCGAGCTGAGAATACCTTCTTGTCCTCGGCCGACATGGACTCTGGGGGCGACCTGGCGTATTCCTTGATGAGATCCCTCTGGAGTCGTATGACGTGTGGCATATAGTTCAGCGACCGTACAGAGAATGTGGCTGAAGCGAACATCCACTTCCTCAGGCGGTCCATCGTCCGAGACTCCTTGTCGGGAGGATGGACCGAGGAACTCTCCTGGGCTAGTTCCTTCTTGGTGGCGGCCGCCACCAACATGGCATCTACTGGAGCACCCTTGCTCCATACCATCCTATCAGTGGGTGGACTGAGGATTTTATCTGGTCTCTTTGGTATGGGCTCCACAGTGTCCGGTTCCTTCCATGCCCTGGTAGTAATCAGATCTACCAGTGGATCGGCGGGAGGGGACACCCAAGAGGTAGATGGGCCTGCGTCAAACGCCTCCAGAAACACAGACTCATCCAAGGAAGGTTTTTGGGCTGACCACCCCCCCCAATTCGAAGCATTTCCATAATGTCTCCGAAGGAGACGTCCTCGGGGGGTGACATTGGGGAACCTTCCCCTTCTTCTAAGTCTGTGTCCTCTGTCAAGGACTCAGGTGAGTCCAAGTGCCTCCTCTTGCACTTACGTTTGTGAGGAACCTCCTCGGGTGGGCTGTCCAAAGAGGCCTCACCAACCACATCTTGCTCCTCTAAGGGAACCATCTGGGACGTAGGCGCAGGCTGTCCCTGGGGCCGTGTGATGGAAGGTAGGCCCGTCTGAGAGAGAGTGCAGGGTGGAACCGTAGTAGGAGCCTGGGGCCTTGAATCCCTTGACAATACCCTCTCCACAACATCGAACATCAAAGGAGAACCGCTCTCTCTGGGATCTGAGAGCAGTCCCCTCGGATCCAATGTATGGATTGGAGCTGGCGCCGAAGTAATCGGATCCGAAAGGCCAGTATGCTCTGACCGAGATGGAGCCGAAGACACACTGACACCTCCCAATCCAAAGCTCAGCTCTCGGCCCCGAGAGCTCGGATCTGAAAATGGACCTGATCAAGGGTGCGGTCAGATCCGTAGTAAGAGGTACTATCGGCGCCAAACCTCCCCGGCTCCGAAGGCTCTGAACCCCGGAAGCGGGTCGGAGAAGGAGCAATCGGGGCAAAAAAGGGGGTCGAGCTCCCCCGGGAGGGGGGAGGCAGGAGCACTCCCATCTGCAACTGGGCCTGAAGGAACCTACGCATCATCCGATCCATATCTGCATCGGATAAGCTGCAGGTGGACCTAGAGGAGGCCACCGAGGCAGGCCGGGAGTGCTGCCTCGATGACCTCGAAGGCGACTGGGTCTCCTCCTCCGGCTCCAGGGAAAAATGAGGTGAATGGAGCCGGGAAGGAGAAGGCCCGAAAGCCCCGGGAGAGGCGACTTGTTTAGCCGGTGGAGCAGAGGAGGAAGACTCTGCCTGCTGCTTGTGATGTCTCTCTTTTTTCCTCTCCCGCCTCACTTCCCTGTCCTCCTGGCCAGAGGTGGAAGGATGAGTCCCGGCCAGGGGAGCAGGGATGGAAGGTGGCACTGCGGCGGCAGGTGCCATGGAGGGGGAGGAGGACGAAGTCGAGTCCGGGGGCAGAAGTCCCGCCAGAATCAACTTCGACCTCCTGTCCCTTAAAGCCCTGGGGTTGAAGGCTGCACAAACAAAGCAGCCTGCAGAGAGGTGGTCAACTGCAAGGCATATAACACACAAAGTGTGGCCATCCGCTGAGGATAGCTTATGGCCACACTCGGTGCCTTTAGAGAAAAAGTTTTTGGGGCCTCAGACATGGTCTGACTAAAAAAACACAAGGCCCAAACACACACGCCTTCACACACATGAGGGAAGGGAAGAAAAAAAACTTCTTCAGTGTTTCTTGCCCCAGATGCCAGGTGCCCTCCAAGGAAGGCTAAATTTTGTGAATGGATAAATAAAAATTCCAGACATGCACAACAGTAATAAACAGATACACCATAACAGATATCCCCAGCTAATAGGAAAGGGGGGAATGGGCCCAAGGGAAAAAACAGTGGGGTAGGAGGGAGGGTAAACCTGACTGCAGTTGCATATCTATCGGACATCTACATTTATGGTAGGTACAAAACTGTACTATGTCCTTCAAGAATGCAACTGCAGTCCTGACATATGGGTTGAATACCATAGCCAAGTTGGGGGTGGTAGGATCTAAGCAAGGGATGGTGTAACTAGAAGGCCCTGCAGGACTGCCGAAGCAAAGCCTGCTCGGGATCTGGAGTATAATGGCAGGTTGCAGTGTTTGGTAAATGTATGCATGGAGCTCCATGTAGCAGCCTCTAGAATGTCCTTTGTAGCCACTCCTCTTAGAAAGGCTGTGGATGTGGCTATAGCTCTGGTGGAGTGTGGTCTAATATTGGCTGGCACACCTTTTCCATGGAAAGAGTAACAGAATCTGATGCAATGTCCAATCCATTTTGAAATTGTGTGTTTGGAGACTGCTTTTCCTTGCACTCCAGCAGCATAGGCTACAAATAGTTGGTCAGACTTCCTGGTGTTCTTTTGTTCTGTCCAAGTAGTAGCGTAATTGTCTGTGTATGTCCAAAGTATGCAGCAGCTTTTCCCCTTTATTTTGAGGATTGGGAAAGAAAGTAGGCAGGTGGATTGCTTGATTTAGAGACACCCTGGATATCACCTTTGGCATGAATGAAGGATTGGTCCTTAGAGAAACTCTGTCCTGATGAAAAATGAGAAAGGGAGGTACTGCCATGAGGGCCTGTATCTCCGAGACTCTTCTTGCCGAGGTAACTGCCAACAGGAAGACCGTTTTCCAGGAGAGAAATTGCATTTCTGAAGATGCTGCTGGTTCAAAAGGAGGAAGAGTTAATTTTTCCAAGATGTAATTGAGGTCCCATGCAGGAACTGGTGGTTTTCTGGGAGGTTTGATATTCTTTATTCCTCTTAGAAACTGTCTTAGCAAGTGATGCGAAAACACAGGTGGGTCACAGTTGTAATTTGCAGAGATTGCTGAAGCGTGGATTTTAAAGGAAGAATATGAGAGGCCACTATGAAACATTTCTGCCAAGTATTCTAATATCTGAGGTATGCTCATCACTGACGTATCCTGGCCCTTGTTGGCATTCCAGATGATGAATCTCTTCCACTTGGCCGAGTAGGTTTTTCTGGTGGAAGGTCTGCGTGCTTCCAGCAAGATTTCCTGAACTTTTTCGGAGAGGGAGTCATGGGTCAAAGTCATGGAACCCTCCAAGCTGTCAGCTGCAATGTCTGCAGGAGCAGAGGCCATTGAGGCAAGGGCCACGGTTTGGTGTGAGTTATGCTCAGTAGCAAAGGATACCAGTGCTGCCTTGGCCAGTCTGGAGCTATCAAGATTCCTTTTGGTTGTTCTGCTTTGATCTTCAGTAACACCTTGGTCAATAAAGGTAGAGGGGGAAATGCATAAATTGTTAGGGTTTTCCAGCTGAAGGAAAGAGCATTCGTTCTCCAGGCTAGAGGATGGTGTGTCCTTGTGCAGAACCTTTCCAGGTGATGATTGAGATGAGAAGCAAAGAGATCTATGTCCGGTCTTCCCCATGCAGTTATTTGTGAGAAAATGTGTGGATGTAGCATCCACTCGTGAGGATCCAAGAAATTTCTGCTCAACCTGTCCGCCAGAACATTGTCCTTGCCCGGAACAAACTGGGATTGCAAGTGGATGTTCAGTTTCAGGGACTTTTCCCAAAGAGTCATTGTTAATCTGCAGAGGGAATACGAGCGAGTGCCCCCTTGTTTGTTTATATACCACATGACAGTGGTGTTGTCTGTCCTTATTAGCAGATGACCTTGCTGAAGAGATTTTCCAAAGGCTTCTATTGCATGTATCACTGCCAACATCTCTTTTTGATTTATGTGCAGATGCATTTCCATGGGAGTCCGTTGTCCTTGAATGCATCTGCCCTCCATGTGCGCCCCCCATCCATGGTCTGAGGCATCTGTTGTAACGGTTTGACTTGTTTGAGCTTTGTTGAAAGGCATGCCTTCATTTAAATGACTTGCTTGAGCCCACCACAAGAATTCCCTTTGCAGGCATGGAATGAGTGGTATTACGTCTTCTAGGTTGTGGCTGTGTTGAGACCACAAGCTTTTTAGGTACCATTGCAGCTTTCTCATGTGTAGTCTTGCCAGAGGGATCAGAAGAATGCAAGATGCCATGAACCCCAGGGCCTGCAGGGTCTTCCTTGCGGTCAGCTTGGTAAGCTTTGCTAGGCTTTTTAAGTAATCTGGTAAATGCTGCTGTTTCTCCTCTGTGAGGAGAGCCATTTGTGATTGTGTGTCCAGTTTTGCTCCTAGAAAAATAATCTTTTGGGATGGCAGTAGTCTTGATTTTTGAATGTTGACTGTATATCCCAAAGCCTGTAGCAACTGAATGACATAATCCAAGTTTTTTGTCAAGGTTTGTTTGCTGTCTGCTTGTATGAGGCAGTCGTCCAGGTAAGGGTATATTTGAATCCCCTGGAGCCTGCAATGTGCAACTACTGATGCCAGGCATTTCGTGAATACTCTGGGCGCAGTAGATAAGCCAAACGGCAATGCTGAGAATTGATAATGCTCTGTTCCTGCTAGAAATCTGAGGTATCTTCTGCAACTGTGTCTGATTGGGACATGCAGGTATGCCTCCTTGAGGTCTAGAGTAACCAGCCAAGACCCCTTGCCCAGCATGGGAAGGAGTTGCTGCAACATCAGCATTTTGAATTTTGGCACAATGAGAAAAGTGTCCAGTATAGGCCTCCATTGTTTTTCTTTTCTTGGAACAAGGAACAGTCTTGAATAGAATCCCTGGCCTTGTTCCTGAGGAGGAACCTTTTCTATTGCTTTTATTTGTAACAGCTTTGAAACTTCTATGAGTGCCTCTGCCCTTTGATTTTGTGGCAGGTTTGGCATGCCTTGTCCCGTTGCTAAGGTATGGAAGTGAAACCTGTAACCTTTGACTATTATGTCCAGAATCCATTTGTCCTTGGTTAAAATGTGCCAGTTCTTTGAGAATAAGGATAATTTTCCGCCTAGAGGTGCTTCTCTTTGAGCCTTGGTAGGCGGAGTGAAAGTTAAGTCATTGTGATTGTCCCTGTGGTGCAGGTGAACTACCTGCGCCACTTCTCTGATTTGGTGGTTGCCATTGGCGGCCCCTGTAGGAGCCTCGGTATTGCCCTCTACCTCGAGCATGCCTGTTTTTCCCCCTTTGAAACTTGTCAGAGTCTGGAAAGGACCAATTCTTTGAAAGCCAATTCCTGCTGAATCTGGGTGGCTGAACCTGGAGGAAATCCTTGACTGTCTGTACTGATTTTGCCTTTTTCTCAATAGACTTCAACACATCCTGTGCATTAGCACCAAAAAGCTTCTGTTTTTCCAGAGGTGCATCCAGGAGCTTTATTTTAACATGGTCTGGCAGGGGATGTTCTTTCAACCAAGCATGTCTACGTATAACGGCCCCTGTCATAGCTGCCCTACATGAAGCTTCCAATGCATCATAACCACACTGAAGAAAATGATTGCTAACCTGCTGAGTATTATGAACCAAATCCTGCAAGGCTCAGGAGAGGCTAACTTTTTCTGCAAATCATCCATTAAGTAATCCTGGTACTGAAACATATGAAAAAAGCAGTTAAGTGACCTCATGGCAAGGGTGAAAGAGGTATAAACTTTTTTGCCCCTTCTCTCCAGGGACCTAGCTTCCCTGTCAGCTGGCAGAGGGTTTTTGGCCGAGGAAGTAGCCACTCCTTTGGGGCCCTGTGAAATAGTTTCTAGATCCACAGAGTGGGCCTTAAAGAGATGCTTATGAGTTTCAGGGACCCTGTAATATCTGTCTGGCTTGACAGGAGCAGGGAGCAGGAGGGAGAGAATCAGGGGAAGCACTGGAGTCTGAGAATACATCATCCAGGACATCCAACACTGGAGGGATAGCTAAAAGTCTGTGCTGGGGTAGCTTAAGGAAGGTACGTAGCCTTTTCCTGGAATCAGAAAATTCCTGACCCTGCCACTGGAAATATTCTCTCATGGAGTGGAGTACTTCACCGAAAGAAATATCCTCTGGAGGAGAGGCAGAGGGAATTGATTCCTCAGCATCAGAGTCCTCATAGGCCTGGAAGGATTCTTCTTGGATATCTGAATGCTCTGAATCCCCAGAGGCTTCATCTGAAGAGAGGATGTCTGCCTGCTCAGTTCTAGGCCTGTTTTCTGCAGGCAGCTGAGAACCTCTGTCTGGGTGCGGCTGAGAACCCCTGATAAGAGAGATTAGATCTGCAGCTACAGTCATGATCTGTCTATCAGAGGAAGGGCCCTGAGAAGTAGATTTAGGATGGGCCTTGGCTTGGCTGGCAGCCTTAGCACGTGCAAAGGCCTTGATGGACATGGATACAGGAGGCCTAGCTGCCCCACGTGCAGGGGTAACTTTGTCCACAGGGCAGATCTAGAGCTTCGGATTTTGGAGGAAAATCAACAACCGGCACCGGTGAAATCTCCGGGACCGAAGAACGCGTTAAAGCGGTGTCGTCGGCCTGGAGCGGTTGAATTACCGCTTCCGAAGGGACCGATGCACTCGCGGAGGGCTTAAGCGTGGTATCGGTGGACGACGCGGGCCGAGGATGTCGGTCCCGGTCCTTGCGTTTTTTGGTAGTTTGTGCTGTCGGTTGCTCCGACGGCATGATATAAGCATAAGATTCGCCAAAAAGTCTTCGGCAAATTCTGCCCGGCGCCTGAGCGTGCGCTTTTTAAAGCAAGCACAGGCCGAGACGTCGTGGTCTGGGCCCAGGTAAGGGAGGCAATAAGAATGGAAGTCCTTATGAGGTATTTGTTTACCACAAGACAAACAATTATTAACTTTTTCAATTTTTTCTGACATTGGCTGAGGCAAGAAAAAATGTTCCCCAACGGGGTACTTAGATTTTAGATGACTTCGGTAACTGAAAACACAGGAGCTGACCAACCAGCACTTGCGAACTGCTTCTGCTTCAGGCACCGCGCGGCAAGAAAGACTGAAGATGGCATCGGTGGATGCCTTTATACCCCAGCCGCTCTGACGTCGGGGAGGAGGCGACATCAGCTGACGCCGGACCCAGACTTTGGAATCCGGCCGACTGAAGGGCTGCCTGAGGCAGGACAACCCATATGTCAGGACTGCAGTTGCATTCTTGAAGGACATCTGTGGTGTTGTCTGTTTTTATTAGCAGGTGCCATGGTGAGAGTAGGGATGTGAAAGCCCTGAATGCACTTGCTGTCCATGTGTGCCCCCCAGTCATAATCTGATGCGTGTGCGGTTAGGGTCTGGGCAGCGTGGGGTTGAGTAAAGCCCAGTCCCTTGTTGTGGTTGCATGCTGCTGCCCACCAAAGAAATTCCGTCCTTAGACAGGGTATAACAAGAATGACTGTTTCCAGGCCCTGAGAATATTGGCACCAAAGACTTTTTACGTACTACTGAGGTTTCCTCATATGCAATCTGGCATATGGAATTAGTAGGATCCATGAGGCCATGAACCCCAGGGCCTGCAGGATTTTCCTTGCGGATAAGCTGGGTGTCGGTGGTCATTTGAGTAAAAGTAGTCTGTCAGGCTTGTTTTTCTGGAGTGAGGAATGCCATCTGGGATGCTGTGTCCAAGCTTGCTCCCAGGAATACAATCTTTTGACTGGGGACTAGTTTTGATTTCTTTTCATTGATGGTGTACCCCAGGGAGGTTAGAAGGTTTTTTTACAGATGTCAGGTGCTGCAACATCATTTCCTGTCTGCCTGAATCAGGAAGTCCAAGTATGGGTAAATTTGAATTTTTCTCTGTCTGCAGTAAGCAACGGTTGGAGCCAAGCATTTTGTGAATACTCTGGGAGCAGTGGATAAGCCAAAGGGAAGTGCAGAGAACTGATAATGTACAGATCCTGCCCTGAAGCCGAGATATTTTCTACACAACTCCCTTGTAGGGATGTGTACATATGATTCTAAGTCTAGGGTGGCTAACCAGGCATATTTGGCTAGCATAGGAAGAAGCTGCTGCAGGGTGAGCATTTTGAATTTTGGTACCACCAGGAAGGTGTTTAGAATGGAAAGATCTAGGACTGGGAGCCAAGTGCCCTCTTTGCTGGGTACCAGGAAAAGTCTGGAACAAGACCCTTGAACTTGGTTTTGTGCCTCTGCCCACTGGTCTGGAGGAAGGTCTGGGAACCCTTTTGGGGTTGGCAGTGAGTGGAAGTAAAATTTATACCCCTGGGATACAATGTTGGAGGACCCATCGGTCTTTGGTGATGAAAGTCCAGTTTTTTGCAGAAAGGGCAAGTTTTCCTCCTAGAGGCACAAGCAGATGTGGGGAGTGGAGTTGAGAAGTCATTGGGAATTCTTTCCGTAAGGGTGTGGCTTAGCACTCCCCGTTTTTGAGGTGTAGGCACTCCATTGCTTAGATCTCTGCATACCCTGAGACTGTAGTTGGGGGGGGGTCTGTTTCCCCTGGATCTGGTTTGAGATGGCCTTGAGGGGGCTGGAAAGAGCTAATGTTTCAAGAGGCAATGCCTACTGAATCTAGGAGGCTGTACTTGCAAGAAATCTTTGACTGCATATATTTAGCTTTTTCTTCCATCTTTTTAGGAACCTCTTCTGCTTTGGGGCCAGATTGTCCTTGTTCAAAGGAGCGTCTAATAATTTTGATTTGACATGGTCTGGCAAGGACTGCTCCTTAAACCAAGCATGCCTTCTCAGTACAAAACCAGTGACTGCTGCCCTGCAAGATGCTTTTAGGGCGTCAAAGCCACACTGCAATGTATGTTTGCTGACTTGGCTTGCAGAATGCATGAGCTCTTGTAATTCTTTATTTTCTGCCCAGTCTGTAAAGGTAGCTATTTTTTGCTTAATAAGTTCCATAATATGTTGTTGGTACTTCAGCATGTGAAACTGGCAATTCAAAGCCCTAATGGCAAAAGTTGCAGAGGTATATACTTTCTTACCCCCAATCTGTCTAAAGCTCCGAAATCCCTGTCCGAAGGGGTGGGATTCTTCACTGTAGTTGCTTTGATACCTTTTGGCCCCTGGGAGATTACATCTGGGTCAGCAGTAGGATTTTTGAAAAGGAATTTGAGAGAGTCAGGAACTCTGTAGTACCTGTCTGGTTTCCTAGGCGCAGGGGGTAAAGTATCAGGAGTTAAATTGGATTCCATAAAGACATCATCAACAACATTCAGGACTCTGGGGTATTGCTAAAGGCCTATGTTGTGGCAAATCTAGAAAGTCGAAGCCTCTTTTTGGACTGAGGATAATCTTTGTATTCCCAGTGGAAATGCTCTCAAAGTATGTAAGGTTTCACTAAAAGAAAAATCCTCTGGAGGAGCAGCAGAGGGAATGGATTCCTCTACATCTGAATCCTCATAAGCAGATAAGGGCATGTCTTCATAATCAGATACCAGAGTCGTCGGACTCTTGGTCTGTTGAAGCTGTTGGGGACAGGTCTCTTTTTCTCTTAGCAGGGGAAGACTGACTTCCCGTAATCAACACAGTAAGGTCTTCTGCCATTTTAAGCATATGATGCTGTGGCAAGGGAGCAGGTGCAAGAGTTGTCATTTTTTTTTAGGTGTAGCATGTACTCTTTGCCTTAGAAACCCAGCAGTTTTAGACAGAACTGAAGATGCGAAAGAAGTCAGTTTGAGTCTAACATCGGTAGTGCAAAGAACTTCCTCAGAAGTTGGTGCTTGCTCAGTGGCTCCGGACCCATCCAAGGTAGAGACATCTGCAGGTTTCATAGCTGAAGAGTCTTGCGGCATACCGGACTCCGAACGCGTCTCCGTAGAGACCTGCGGATCCAATGAAGTGGGCATCAGGAGCTGCAAAAGCGCCTCAGAGTACCGGCGAACTGGCAACTAGCTTAACGGAAGCATCTTCGGCAGCTTTAGACCTGTGCGGTCTTGTCTCTGTTTTTATCCTTATATTTTTTTGGAAGACCAGTAGTCAGATGGCTTACCGAAGCCATTTCGCAATACGGAAATAAAGTACAGTTGTGTACCTACCACAAATGTAGATGTTGGAGTGTATTCATTGTTGCAGTTATTACACTTGGGTTATCCTGCTGGCAGGCTACCCACAGTCGGCCCGAATTCCAAAGTCCTGGTCCGGCGTCGGTTGCTGTCGCCTCTTCCCTGATGTCAGTGCGCCAGGGGTATAAAAGATGCAGCCGATGCAATTTTCTTCTGTTTTTCTTGCCCCAGATGTCAGGTGCCCCCAAAAGGGTAGGCTAAAAATTCTGCCAATAAAAATGCATGCACTAACATAAACATTACCTTCGTCTACAAGCAAATACACCACATAGGTTGTATAGAATAGAGTAGTACAGATAAGTCCCAGCAATGAAAGGGGGATGGTGGGAGGGTAACCTGGACTGCAACAGTGAATACACTCGAACATCTACATTTATGGTAGGTACACAACTGTACTATGTTCATCGTGTTTCACTGTTGCAGTCATTACACTTGGGTTGAATCCCAAAGCTGAGGTTGGGTGGCTGGGCCTAAATAGAATTAGGAGTGGCTATGAGCCTGCAGAACTGCAGTGGCAAAGCCTGCTCTGGATTTAGAGTAAAGAGGTAAGTAGTAGTGCTTTGTAAAAGTGTGCACTGAAGTCCAAGTTGCAGCCTCCAAAATGTCCTTGGTTGGTACTCCTCTGAGGAAGGCTGCTGAAGTGGCTGCTGCTCTGGTTGAATGTGGCCTAATGCCCTTAGGCACTGATTTGCCATGTGGTGAATAGCAGAAACGAATGCAGTGGCCTATCCATTTTGAAATAGTCTGCTTTGAAATAGCTTTTCCTTGCGATCCTGCAGCATATGCCACTAAGAGTTGCTCAGTCTTTCTGAAAGCTTTAGTTTTGTCCAAGTAGAAGCGTAGCTGTCTGTGTATGTCCAAAGAATGCAGAAGTCTCTCCCCTTATTCTGTGGGTTTGGATAAAAGGTAGGCAAATGAATGGTTTGGTTAACAGCCACACTGGACACTACCTTAGGCATAAATGATGGGTTTGTCCTTACAGAAACCCTGTCTAGATGGAAAATTATAAAAGGTTCCACAGCCATTAGTGCCTGTAACTCTGAGACTCTTCTTGCTGAAGTTATTGCTAGGAGCAGAGCTGTTTTCCATAAGTACTTGATCTCAGCTGTATTGGCTGGCTCAAAAGGAGGCAGTGTGAGCTTTTCCAAGACAAAGTTGAGGTCCCATGCAGGTATTGGTGCTCTCCTTGGAGGTCTTATGTTTTTGGCCCCTCTGAGGTACTGCCTTAGCAGTGGATGTGAAAAAATAGGTGGGTCCGTATTGTAATGAGCTGAAATGGCAGAGGCATGGATCTTAATTGATGAGAAGGAGAGGTCTTTGTCCAGCATCTCAGTTAGGTATTGTAAAATCTGAGGAATATTTTATACAAGCATGTCAATTCCTTGTGCCTGGTTCCAAGCACAGAATCTCTTCCATTTTTCTGCAGAAGATTTTCTGGTGCTGGGCCTCCTGGCCTCCAAAATAACATCCATAACTGCTTTAGAGAGAGGTGTGTTCTGAATGGTTACATTATCCGCCATGTGGCCAGATTTAGGGTTCTGAGTTGGCTGTGCAGGATCTGATTGTTTTGTTGGGTCAGTAAATGAGGAATTTGAGGTAATGTCCAGGCTGGGCCTTGAGACAAGCTCTTTAGGATTGGGTACCAGGGCTGGCGTGGCCAGTCTGGGGCAATATCATTTTTGGCTTCTCTTGTCTAACCTTTAGGAGTACCTTGGGGAGGAGAGGCAGTGGAGGAAAGGCATATACTGTAAGGGTTTTCCAGCTGAATGACAGAGCATCCACTTTCCATGCTTGTTTGTGATAAGTCCTTGTGCAGAATCCCTGTAGTTGGCAGTTGTGAGGGGAGGCAAATAGATCTATGTCTGGGCATCCCCATTTCCTTGTTGTCATGCTGAAGATTTGTGGATCTAGTTTCCACTCGTGAGGATCCATGGTTTCTGCTTAGTTTGTCTGCCAGAGTATTTGTCCTTCCTGGCAGAAATTGTGCTTGCAGGTGTACTTGATAAGTCAATGCTGTGTTCCACAAAGTCATGGCTTGTCTGCAGAGGGGGTAGGAATGTGTGCCTCCTTGCTCGTTTATGTACCACATGACTGTAGTATTGTCCTTCTTTATCAGCAGTTGTCCTGGATGAAGTAGATCCTTGAAGGCTGTCAGGGCATTCTGTACAGCTAGCATCTCTTTTTGATTAATATGAAGATGCATTTGGCTTGTGGGCCACGTGCCCTGAATACATTTTCCTGCCATGTGGGCCCCCCAGGCATAATCCGATGCATCTGGTAGCGTCTGCCTGGCTGTTGGTAAAGTGAATGGCTGTCCCTTGTTGTGGTGACAGGCCTGTGCCCACCATCAAAACTCCTGTTGCAGGGAGGGAATGAGGGTAATTAACGTTTCCAGACTGTGGCAATGTTGAGTCCAAACTTTTTTTTAGATACCATTGTAGTTTCCTCATATGCAGTCTTGCATATGGAATTAGCAGAATGCAGGATGCCATGAAGCCCAAAGCCTGCAGAATTTTTCGTGCCGATAACTGGGTCTTTATTGCCAACATTTCGAAGTAAAAAGTCAGTTGCCTTTGTCTGGCATGAGATAAGCCATCTGGGCAGTTGTATTTAAGCTTGCACCCAGGAATATTATCTCTTGAGAGGGTACCAGTTTTGATTTCGTTTACTGTGTACCCTAGGTAATTTAGTAATCTTTTAACAAACGCCAAATGCTTCAGTAGAATGTCCTTGTTCTCTGCTTGAATAAGGCAGTCGTCCAAGTAAGGATATATCTGGATTCCTCTTTGTCTGCAAAAAGCAATTACTGGTGCCAGGCATTTTGTGAAGACCCTGGGCGCAGTAGATAAGCCAAAGGGCAGTGCAGAGAATTGGTAGTGCATTGAGCCAGCTATGAATCTGAGGTATCTGATCGGGACATGTAGGTATGCCTCTGAGGTCCAAAGTTACAAGCCAAGCCTTCTGACCCAGCATGGGCAGAGCTGCTGCAGAGTCAACATTTTGAATTTTCGAACGTCCAGAAAAGTGTTTAGAATAGACTGGTCTCCAGGCTTTGTCCTTTCTGGGTACCAAGAAAAGTCTGGAGTAAAATCCTTGTCCCTGCTCTTGCTGTGGTACTCGCTTAATAGCCCTCATGTCCATGAAGGATGAAACTTGCTTTTGTGCCTCTGCCCACTGATTATGTGGCAGGTCTGGCATACCTTTTGTCTTTGGAAGGGTGTTAAAGTGGAACCTGTAGCCCTGAGACACTAAATTCAAGACCCATTTGTCCTGTGTGATCATGTGCCAATTTTGTGAAAAACATGCTAGCTTTCCCCTCAAGGGGGCTGCCAAAAGGTAAGTGCTTGGTATTGGCAGAGGAAAATCATTGAGACTGTTTCCTATATGGCTGTGATTTGTCTTCTCTACTTTTGGAGGTAGAAGCACTCCATTGTTTAAGCCTGTATGAGCCTTGGGGCTGGGATCTGCCTCTAGGGCATCCGTATCTGCCTCTTTGTGGCCTGACACTGGAAAGGGCCAATTCTTAGGCCAGTTCCTGCTAAATCTGGGTGGCTGTACCTGTAAGACATCCTTAACTGTCTGCATAGATTTTGCTTTATCCTCCATTTTCTTCAACACCTCTTCTGCCTTAACACTAAACAAAGTATCATGCTGTAATGGAGCATCCAATAATTTTGCTTTAACATGATCAGGCAGATTCTGTTGCTTTAACTAAGCATTTCTTCTAATGAGAGAACCCGTAACAGCGGCCCTGCAAGAGGCCTCCAGTGAATCAAAACCACATTGCAAAGTATGCTTTCCCACTTGTTCAGCTGCATGCAATAAATCCTGCATTTCCTTGTTTTCAAAACATTCAGAATTTGTCAACATTTTCTGTTTTAGCAGTGACATTAAGTATTGCTGATATTTAAGCACATGAAACTGACAATTTAAAGCTCTTACAGCCAAGGTAGCAGAAGTGTAAACCTTTTTCCCCCATCTGTCCAGTGCCCTAGAATCCCTATCAGAGGGGACAGGGATTTTTGCAGTGGAAGCCTTGACCCCTTTGGGACCATGAGATATAGTTTCTGGGTCAGCAGCAGGGTTTTTATATAGAAATTTATGAGAATCTGGAACCCTGCTGTATCTGTCTGGCTTAACAGATGCAGGGGGTAAAGAGTCAGGAGACAGGCCAGACTCCGAAAATACATCTACAATGTCTAGAACAGGTGGAATAGCAAGAGGTCTGTGCTGAGGTAGTAAAAGAAAGTCTCTGAGCCTTTTCTTAGATTCTGAGTATTCTTGGCTCTCCCAGTGAAAGTGCTCCCTCATGGTATGCAGGGTTTCCCCAAAAGAATAATCCTGGAGGAGAGGCTGAATGAATAGATTCTTCAGCATCAGAATCCTCATATGAAGGAAGAGAATATCCCTGTTCAGAAGAGGAGTCAGAGGAAATGGAAACCTGATCTGAATAGTCATATTCTGTCTCTTGCCTAGGCCTCTTATCAGGAGGGGGATGGGAAGCCCTGATCAAAGTAATTAGGTCTTCGGCCATTTTAAGCATCTGTTTCTTAGGCATGGAAGTCTGTCCAGGAGAATGCTGTACTTCTTTCTTTGTCTTTAGAGCTGTTTTAGTCTTTGCCTTTGAAGCTGAGGTTGGCTTGACATATAACTGTGTAGGTCTGAAAACACCCTCAGAAGCCGATGCCTGCTCAGCGGCTCCAGACCCATCTGAGGGAATAGTTTTAGAGTGTCCAATACCTTGAGTATCCAGAGGCCTAATTGGCTCCACATGGGAGTCGGAAGTGGCCTGTGGCTCTGAGGTAGTGGGCATCAGGGGCTGCAAAAGCGCCGGAGAATCAGCGAACTGGCGAATGGCCTAGCGGAGGCCTCGTCAGTTTTGGACCTCGGATGCCTGTCCTTTTCTTTGCGCTTTTTATAAACTCCAGTTGTCAGCTGTTCTGACGGCATTATATAATTAAATCTTTGGCCAAAGTAATGAAAGGCAAAATCGTACCGACGATTAATAGTGCGTTGGTTAAATCTAGCACAAAACTGACAGCTAGCAACGTCGTGGTCAGGGCCTAGGCAAGGAATACAGTAAGAATGAAAATCCTTATGAGGTATTTGCTTCCCACAAGAAATACAACTGTTAAATTTTTCTGACATTGGACTGGAGCAAGAAAAAAGTTTCCCCAACGGGGTACTTAGCTTTAATGAAGACTGCGGATCTGAAATTAGATTTTGAAAATCTCAGGAGTCGGCTGACTGGCACAAACTGCTTTTGCTTCGGGCACCGTGCGGCAAGAAAGACTGAAGAAAATGGCATCGGCTGCATCTTTTATACCCCTGGCTCACTGGCATCAGGGAAGAGGCGACAGCAACCGACGCTGGACCAGAACTTTGGAATTCGGGCCGGCTGCGGGTAGCCTGCCAGCAGGATAACCCAAGTGTAATGACTGCAATAGTAAAACACGATGAACATCGAAAGTATTTAGCTACAATAAGGGCCCAATGACGAATAGTTTGGGTGTTGAACAAGGCACAAAACTGACAGCAAGGTACATCGTGGTCTGGGCCAATACAGGTGACGCAGTAAGAATGGAAATCTCGGTGTGGTATTTGCTTTCCACAGGCAAGACAATTGTTAACTTTTTCTGACATTGATTAGAACAAGAAAAAAAGATCCCCAACGAGGTACTTAGTTTTGGAAAACTTCAGTATAATTCAATTCCTAAACGAAAACTCAGGTAGCGGCCAACTGGCACTCGTGCAAACTGCTTCTGCTTCGGGCTCCTCGGCAAGAAAGACTGACGTAATGGTGTCGGCTGCCTGTGTTTATACTCCTGACAACCTGATATCAGACCTGGAGCGACAGCAACTGACATAGAAATACTAAGTCTCTGATATTCGGGCCGACTGAGGGCTACCTGCAGGCAGACAACCCAAGTATGATGACTGCAACAGTGAAACAAGAAGAACATCAGAGCTTTCATTTCTTTGACACTGATGTGCTCTTTCACCCCCACTTCCCCAGAGACCAGACAACCTGAACCATGATGCTGTTGGAACAAGCCCCCCCCCCCAGCTATGTCTAGAGCATCTCTAACAGCTACTGAGTTGGGGGAGATATCAGAAAGGGAAGACCTGGAGTTAGAGACATTTGGTTGTTCAAATAAAATTTCCTTCCTTAAGCAAGGCAAGAGAGGCATTCAGAAGTCCATGGGATGACAATGCTGGAGCCAAATTGGAACTTCCTCATATGGAGGCTGGCATAAGGAACCATTGACATCGTGGATGTCATGAACCCCAGGGCTCTTAGAAACTCTCTTGCTGAAGTCTCTTTCAAAGGAAGAAGGGCCTGAAAGAAAGGTGTCCAACAAAGGACCTTGTGAGGAGGAAAAAAAGCCATCATAGTAAGAGTCTCAATCCTGTAACCCAAAAAAAAAAACTGGTCCAGAGAAGGTAACAGAGCAGACTTCTTTAGATTTAGATTGAAACCTACACTGAGACGCAGCAGTGTGAATTCCAAATCTTATACAAAAGTCTGTTGAATAGGACCTTTTATGAGAAGATCATCTAGGTGAGGAAAAGTTTGAATGCCATGAAGTCTGGAAAAAAAAACTATGACAGGAGCTAGGCATTTGGTACTGTAGAAATACCAAATGGTAAAACAGAGAACTGATAATGTAAGGAAAACAAAACAGTAAAAATTCCTGAAGACAGGATGAATAGGAGTAGGAACAACAATATGGAGATGGGCATCCTTGAGGTCCAAAGAAACCAGAAAGGCCTGAGGTAGAAGAATAGGGAACAGAAAATGAAGAGTCAACATTTTGAAAGAGGGAACTTTCAGAAAAGTGTTGAGAAAGGAGAGGTCTAGAATGGGCCTCCAAGAACTCTCCATCCTGGAAACAAGAAATGTATGGGAGTAGAATCCCTTGCTCCTCTAGCAAGAAAGCACTGGCTGAATAGTACCTTGAGGTAAAGTCACAAAACAGGTGAAAAATGAGGCAACTGGCAAGGAGGAGGCTGGAAATGCAGGAAGAGCCTTCCACAGTGTGGTAGGGTAGCCATTGTTAATTAAGGACAGAGCCCATTTTTCTGTTATGATCTACTGCCAACAGAAAAGGACAGAATCTTTGAGACGAGGAATCTGGCAGAGGTAAAGAGAAGGGCAGTTTAACAGAAGTAAGCTTGTCCTGAAAGTCTTTTGCCCATTAGAATAATTAAATTTCTTTTTTAAATGAAAAAGAAAAAAAAAGTAAATCCTTTACCCATACAAAGCTATTCTGGATGTTTAAGCCTAAAGGGGCCTGCTTTGTTGGGATAGTTCCTTTGGTACTTAGGAACAGGGGAAAGAAAAATCTGTTTAAGATCTTGCACTACTTTACCCTTCTATTGCAATGTTTTCTGCAATAGCAGAGTCAAATAAATTTTGGGTATCCAGAGGAGAATCTAGTAACTGTGTTATGTCCTCTGAAAGAATGAAGCCTATGCCAGGAATACCTTCTAACAATTGACCCTGATGTAACCACCTTAGATGAAACATCAACAGCATGTGAATGTCTAGCTACGTGGGAAGTGGGACTGAACAAAGAACTGAAATCTTATCAGACTCAGGCAAGTCAGCTAAAACACTCCCTAGTTTGGAAAATGAAAGCACATATGTGATTGTGTGCGCCTGATAAACGAATGCCCTAAAAGCCAAGGAAACAGAGGTTTACACCTTCTTGTCATGTCCGACCAGGGCTCTGCTATCCTTGTCAGATGAGAGGATATTGAGAAGCTAAGTCGGCTTGTCAGTTAGGAGGAAAATTACAGAAGGGTCTAATAAGGTCTTAAAGAAACTTCTGAGTCTCGGGAACCTTACAAAATCTGTCTGGCTTTTCAGAAGCAGGAGGTTGAGACTCAGGAGCTTGAGAGGCAAATGTGTCCAACTGAGCCTCAAACAGGAGACACTGCAGAAAGTCAAAGGAAACCCATCTGGAAATCTTTTTTGGAACTCTAACACTAGGGAGCATTTCCAGTTAAAATGTTAATTTTAAAGACAGTATACCCGAAATAAGGAAATAAGAGTGTCCTACTCATTAAAAACCAAAGCAAGAGACAAATGAATTTGGGAAGAATGTACTGAAGATTCCTCCCCATAAATTAAATATTCTTCCTCAGAGGAAGTCTATTTTGAAGCAGCAGAAATAGAAATAATCCCTACAGGATAAAGGACTGACAACCCCTGAGGAAGTTGCAAAGCCACAAGAACTTTAAAAAGAGCTTGGGTAAAATGCTGCCACTCCTTTCGGGGGTCCATAGCAACAGATGTATCGGGTCTTTTTTTTTTTTTTTTTTTTTAACAAGAACACCCTGACAAACCACAGAGGTTCTGAACCCTGGAGTACTTTTATGACAGAAACTGGTATTTCTTCCCTCATTAAAGTTTGTGGGATTCCTCTAGACCATTCAGAAAGTACTAAACACAGTTCCCCCTTTTAATCTTCAACAAATGACAGTGATCAACAAATGACAGTGATCTGCAATCCTTGTATCAGGCTCTGACAGAGTCATGAAAGAGGGGGCAGAAGTCAGAAAGTACAGTTGTGTACCTACCATAAATGTAGATGTTCGAATGCATTCACTGTTGCAGTCATTACAATTGGGTTATCCTGCTCGCAGGCTACCCGCAGTCGGCCTGAGTTCCAAAGTCTAGGTCCGGCGTCGGTTGCTGTCGCCTCCTCCCTGACGTCAGTGCACCAGGAGTATAAAAGATGCAGCAGACGCCATTTTCTTCAGTTTTTCTTGCCCCAGATGTCAGGTGCCCCTAAAATGGTAGGCTCACTAATGCCAAAAAGCATGCATAACCGAAAAACTACTTTTCCTTCATCTACAAGCAAATACACCACATAGGTTGTATAGAATAGAGAAGTACAGATAAGTCCCAGCAAGGAAAAGGGGAATGGAGGAAGGGTAACCTGGACTGCAACAGTGAAGACACTCGAACATCTACATTTATGGTAGGTACACAACTGTACTATGTTCATCGTGTTTCACTATTGCAGTCATTACAATTGGGTTGAATCCCAAATCTATGGTTGGGAGGCTGGTGCTAAATAGGATTAGGAGAGACTATCAGGCCCTGCAGAACTGTAGTGGCAAAGCCTGCCCTGGAATTAGAATAGAGAGGTAAGTGATGGTGCTTTGTAAAAGTATGCACTGAACTCCAAGTTGCAGCCTCTAAGATGTCTTTGGTTGGTACTTCTCTGAGGAAGGCTGCTGAAGTGGCTGCTGCTCTGGTGGAATGTGGCCTAATGCCCTTAGGCACTGATTTGCCATGCTGTGAATAGCAGAAATGAATGCAGTGGCCTATCCACTTTGAAATAGTCTGCTTTGAGATGGGCTTTCCTTGTGATCCTGCAGCATATGCTACTAGTTGTTCAGTTTTTCTGAAAGCTTTGGTTCTGTCCAAGTAGAAGCGTAGCTGTCTGTGAATGTCCAAACTCACCAGGCTGAACAAGGAGAAGGTCACGGCAAGCTGCCTATCAGGCGCTAGAATCCGCCACATAACACAAGCACTCAGGTCACTCCACGGCAAGTACAAGTATGACACAGTCATTGTCCATGCTGGTGTGAAACTGAGACGCATACCTCCCTGGACTACATGAAGAGAGACATAGAGGAGCTCTCTGATTATGTAGCCCAGGCAGGTATGACCCTGACCCTGAGCAGTATCCTTCCTTCACCACGAATGATGCCACAATATAGTGACAAGATGATCAGCTTTAACAATTGGCTTAATTTCTGGTGTCATTCAAAGCGGATCCAGTGTCTGTCTGCTTGGGATGACACGCTTGACAAGCCACGCTGCTTCGCAAGGACGCTTGCACCTGTCACCCTGGAATTCGGATATTGGCTAGGCTCTTGCCACCCCATAGTGCCTTTTTAGGAAAGGCTCAAATTCTAAACCTACCACCCTAGAAAACAAAAATGGAAGAAACTAAGGGTAATGCTGCTCAATGCCAGAAGTCTAAATCTCAAAATGCACGACTCGAGGCCCTTCTCAGTATGGAGAACATCGATGTCTGTGCTGTGACTGAAACCTGGTTCAAGGCTCCTGAGAGCACCCCGCACTATCAGGTTTTACCTCATATCATGCCCGCCCCAAAACCCGGACCATACCACAAAAGGAGGGGTGTATCCATATTCATCAAGGATACCCACACCTCCAGGTTGGTGGCTACGCACAAAGCATCGGAAACCATCCAGGTGCAATTAACCATAGGCAAAACTGCTCTACAATTTGTAGCATGCTACAGGCCACCCTCTCAAACTCAGGAAACCCACACAGCCTTCCTGAAGACACTGGAGGGTATAAATGTATCACCAAACACCATCATATTGGGTGACTTCAACTACCGAATATAGACTGGAAACATTACTCAAGCCCCAACTTTCTAGCCCAAAGGTTCCTGGAGTTCATAAATTCAAATGCCATGGAACAACTAGTCACCATCCCACAAGAGGAGAAAATATACTAGATCATCATCATCACAAACATGGGGACAAAATGCTCCACACCGAAGTATATCCTCTTTGGTGAGATCAGATCATAAACTAATCTCACTAGAAATCCACATCCCCCCCCCCCCCCAACAAAAAAGACCACAGGGAAGAAATTCTCTAAAGGAAACTTCACACTACTCAAGACAAGTGTGGTATCCTTCAAGGCCCCGAGCCAATGGAAACCACAACACAAGCTGCAGAAGCCCTTACAAATGCCTTCTATAAACACCTTCAGGACTGCATGGATCAGGCAATCCCAAATAAAACCAAGACTCTTTCCACCAAGGGCAAACGTCCAGTCTGGTGGACCCCAGCCATAAACAAACTTTACAATAAGAGGAGAAAGCTATTACATGATAGAGCAAAATCCCAAAAGGGAAGGCATCTTTGATCAGTACTAGCAAGAAACTACGATCCCTCATAAAATCATCCAAGGCCAACTTTGAGAAAAAATTGCCATAGATTCAAAAGACAATCATAAGGCCTTCTTCATCTATGTCAGAAACCTGGGTGGAAACTCCCAGATATGCTCAGAATTAGTCCAAAATGATACAAAAATCACTGAACCCACAGACATTGCCAACATACTGGCAAACAGGTTCAGCGCAAACTTCAGCCCCCTCTCCATCCCAAAAGGAGAGATAACTACCCCAACAGAGTGTAGCCTCCCAGACATCTCAAATGCGCAGGTGAAAGCTGCTCTCTAAAGCTAAAAACACAGCATCAATGGGACCAGATGGTGTCCCCGGCTGTGTGCTACATGAACTCAATGAAGAACTAAACCTGCACATAAGGCAGCTGTTTAATCTTAGCCTTACCACAGGATATGGGCCCAAGGAGTGGCGTTCAGCAACTGTGGTCCCACTCCACAAAGGCGGTGCCTCTACGGACCCTGGTAATTACCGCCCCATAAGCTTAACAAGCCTGGTCTGCAAAGCTATGGAGAGGATCATAATGGAACTCAAACAAGGACATAGGGGACTTGCAGACCTTGGACCCAACCCAGTTTGGCTTTGTCAAGGACAGATCTTGCCTTTTGAACTTGGTCGACTTCTTCGAAACAGTTACCAAGGCCATTGATGAGGGAAAGGCAGTCCATACAGCCTACCTTGACCTTGCAAAAGCTTTCGACACAATACCCCACTCGGGTATCATAGAGAAACTTACCAGCTTAAATGTAAACCCATATGTCACAAGATGGGTTGCAAACTGGCTAAAGGACAGAACCCACAGGGTTAGAGTTGCTGGAGCCATGTCAGACTCCAAGCCGGTTACAAGTGGTGTCCCACAGGCTCAGTCCTTGGCCCCTATTGTTCAGCATCTACTTCTCAGAAGTACAGGCAAACATAGGAGGACTATGGCTGACAAAGTTTGCGGATGACTGCAAACTGGGTGCCATAGTGGATAGTACATCGGACACAGACATCCTTCAGAGGGGTCTCACGGAAACGGATAGCTGGTGCCAGAGCCATGGCCTGAAGTTAAACGCAAAAGTGTATAGTCATACCCTTCGGGAAAAACAAGGTAACCCCAACCTACCATATAGGTGGCAACCCACTAAGCACAGAAGAGGTTATCAGGGACCTGGGTACCCAGGTTGACAGTGGCCTCTCGTTTGACACTCACCGAAAGACCTTCTACATTGCCCATCTGATCATGAAGGGATTCACATCCAGATCAAGTGAGGTCATTGTTCCCCTGTACTCTTCACTTATCAGACCAATGATCGAGTACAATGCCCCATTTGGGATGTATCTCACCCGACACCTGCAGCAATTGGAGAGACCCCAAAAGTTCCTCACCAAAAGGATAAAGGGACCTCAAAACCTGTCATATACTGCCAGACTGAAGAAACTCCAAATCTATTCAGTTGCATACCATCTGCTCAGAGGTGACCTGTGCCTGACATACAAGGCCATGAACAACCTGGAATTAATGGACATGCTCCACCTCAAAAAATCCAAATCCACCAGAACCACTAGAGCAAGTGACTTAAACCTTAGCACGGATATAAATAGGACATGCTGGAGGGATAGATTTATCACCCAGAGACTCCCCATGCTGTGGAATAAAATCCTGGTCCATGTGAGGCAGAGCACCTCGCTGGCTCTGTTCAAGAGAAATCTTGAATGGTGGATGGGAGATCGTAGGTTTACCCCGGGAATCATCTCTGTGTCACTGCTGGACAGAGGTACAACAAACTAATGGGCACATTATTTCTAACATAAGGGGTGGCGTAAGCCACATAACTTTGGGCTAGGCTTATAAATGCCTTAGGGCAGATAGCCTAGTATAAACCTATGAACCTATGAAGAAGTCTCTCACCCTTATTCTGTGGATTTGGGTAAAAAGTTGGCAAGTGAATTGTTTGATTAAGGGTCACACTGGTCACTACCTTAGGCATAAATGTAGGGTTTGTCCTCAGAGAAACCCTGTCTGGATGGAAAATGATAAAAGGTTCCACAGCCATGAGTGCCTGTAACTCTGAGACTCGTCTAGCGGAGGTTATTGCTAAGAGCAGAGCTGTTTTCCAGGATAAGAATGTTATATCAGCTGCAAAGGTTGGCTCAAAGGGAGGCAGGATAAGTTTTTCCAAGACATAGTTGAGGTCCCATGTAGGTATTGGTGTTATCCTTGGGGGTCTTATGTTTTTGGCCCCTCTGAGGTACTGCCTTAGTAATGGATGAGAAAAAATAGGTGGTTCTGTATTGTAATGAGCTGAAATGGCAGAGGCATGAATTTTAATGGATGAAAAGGAAAGGCCTTTATCCAGCATCTCAGTTAAGTATTGCAAAATCTGAGGAATATTTGGAATCGTGTCAATACCTTGTGCCTGGTTCCAAGCACAGAATCTCTTAACATTTTTCTGCATAGGATTTTCTGGTGCTAGGCCTCCTGGCCTCCAAAATAACATCCATAACTGCTTTAGAAAGAGGTGCGTCTTGAATGGCTACATTATCCACCATGCTGCTAGGTTTAGCCTTAGTTGACTGTGCAGTATCTGTCTTGTTGAGTCAATAAGTGAGGAATCTGAGGTAGTGTCCAAGCTGGGCATTGGGACAAGCTCTTTAGGATTGGGTACCAGTGCTGGCAGGGCCAGTCTGGGGCAATCATTTTTGGCTTCTCTTGTCTGACCTTGAGTGCCTTGGGGAGGAGAGGCAGAGGAGGAAAGGCATATACTGTTAGGTTTTTCCAGCTGAAAGATAGAGCATCCACTTTCCATGCTTACTTGTGATGAGTCCTTGTGCAGAATCTTTGTAGCTGGCAATTGTGAGGAGAGGCAAATAGGTCTATGTCTGGGCATCACCAGTTCTTTGTTATCATGCTGAAGACTTATGGATCCAATTTCCACTGGTGGAGATCCATTAGGTTTCTGCTTAGTTCGTCTGCCAGTGTATTTATCCTTCCTGCCAGGAATTGTGCTTGCAGATGTACTTGGTAAGTCAATGCTGTGTCCCATAAGTTCATGGCTAGTCTGCAGAGGGGGTAGGAATGTGTGCCCCCTTGTTTATGTACCACATGACAGTGGTATTGTCCGTCTATCAGTAGTTGTCCTGGATGAAGAAGATCCTTGAAGGCTGTCAGAGCATTTTGAACTGCTAGCATCTCTTTTTGATTGATATGAAGATGCATTTCACTTGCGGACCATGTACCCTGAATACAACTTCCTGCCATATGGGCCCCCAAGGCATAATCTGATGCATCTGCTGTCGATGTCTGCCTGGCTGTGGGTAAGGTGAATGGCTGTCCTGTGTTGTGGCGACAGGCTTTTGCCCACCATCGAAACTCCTGTTGCAGGCAGGGAATGAGGGCAATTGTTTCCAGGCTGTGGCAATGTTGAATCCAAACAATTTTTAGATACCATTGAAGTTTCCTCATATGCAGTCTTGCATACGGAATTAGCAGGATGCAGGATGCCATGAAGCCCAAAGTCTGCAGACTTTTTCTTGCAGATAACTGGGTCTTTGTTGCCAACATTTTGAAATAAGTAGACAGTTGTCTGTGTTTGTCTGGTGTGAGGTAAGCCATCTGGGCAGTTGTATTTAAGCTTGCACCCAGGAATATTATCTTTTGAGAGGGTACGAGTTTTGATTTCTTTTCGTTTACTGTGTACCCTAGGCCTGCTAGTAATGTTTTTACAAATGCCAGATGCTGTAGTAGAGTGTCCTTGTTCTCTGCTTGAAAAAGGCAGTTGTCCAAGTAGGGATATATTTGAATTCCTCTTTGTCTGCAAAAAGCAATTACTGGTGCCAGGCACTTTGTGAAGACCCTGGGCGCAGTAGATAAGCCAAAGGGCAGTGCAGAGAATTGGTAGTGCATTGAGCCAGCTATAAATTTGAGGTATCTTCTGCATGATTGTCTGATTGGGACATGCAGGTATGCCTCTTTTAGGTCTGAAGTCACAAGCCAAGCCTTCTTGCCCAGCATGGGCAGAAGCTGCTGCAGTGTTAACATTTTGAATTTTGGAATGTCCAGGAATGTTTTCAGGATAGACAGGTCCAGTATTGGTCTCCAGGTTTTGTCCTTTCTGGGCACCAAGAATAGTCTTGAGTAAAATCCTTGTCCCTGCTCTTGCTGTGGTACTTGCTGAATGGCCCTTATGTCCATGAGGGATGAAACTTGTTTTTGTGCCTCTGCCCATTGATTGCGTGGCAGGTCTGACATACCGTTTGGCCTTGGCAGGGTGTGAAAATGGAACCTGTAGCTCTGAGATACGATATTTAAGACCCATTTGTCCTGAGTGATCATATGCCAATTTAGTGAAAAAAAGTGCTAGTTTTCCGCCCAAAGGAACTGCCAGAAGATAAGCACTTGGTGCTGGCAGGTGAAAGTCATTGAGACTGTTTTCTGTATGGCTGTGATTTTTCTTCTCCGCATTTGGAGGTTGAAGCACCCATTGTTTAGGCCTGTATGAGCCTTGGGGCTGTGATCTGCCAATAGGGCGTCTGTATCTACCTCTTTGTGGCCTGTCTGACACTGGAAAGGACCAATTCTTTGCAGGCCAGTTCCTGCTAAATCTGGGAGGCTGTACCTGTAAGAAATCATTGACTGTTTGCATAGATTTAGCTTTGTCCTCAATTTTCTTCAAAACCTCTTCTGCTTTAACACCAAACAAGGTATCATGTTGTAATGGAGCATCTAACAATTTTGCTTTAACATGATCGGACAGATTCTGTTCTTTTAACCAAGCATGTCTCCTAATGACAGAACCTGTAACAGCAGCCCTGCAAGAGGCCTCTAGAGAATCAAAACCACATTGCAAAGTAAGCTTTCCTTCTTGTTCAGCTGCATGCAATAAATCCTGCATTTCTTTCTTTTCTGCACATTCTGAATTTGTCAATATTTTTTGTTTAAGCAGTGACATTAGATATTGCTGATATTTAAGCATATGAAATTGACAATTTAAAGCTCTTACAGCCAAGGTAGCAGAAGTATAAATCTTTTTTCCCCATCTGTCCAGGGCCCTTGAATACCTATCAGAGGGTATAGGGTTTTTTTGCAGTGGACGCCTTGACCCCATTGGGACCCTGAGAGATTGTTTCTGGGTCTGCAGCAGGGTTTTATAATGAAATTTATGTGAATCAGGAACCCTGTAGTATCTGTTTGGCTTAACAGGAGCTGGTGGCAAAGAGTCAGGAGACCGTCCGGTCTCTGAAAATACATCATCCACAATGTCTAAAACAGGAGGAATAGCAAGGGGCCTGTGTTGAGGTAATAAAAGGAAGTCTCTGAGCCTTTTCTTGGATTTTGAGTAATCTTGGCTCTTACAGTGGAAATGCTCCTTCATAGTATGCAGGGTTTCCCCAAAAGAATAATCCTCAGGAGTGGAGGCTGAAGGAATAGATTCGTCAGCATCAGAATCCTCATAGGGAGGAAGAGAATATTCCTGGTCAGAAGAGGAATAAGAGGAAATGGAAACCTGATCAGAAGATGCATATTCTATCTCTTGCCTAGGCCTCTTATCAGGAGGGGGATGGGAACCCCTGATCAAAGTAATTAGGTCTTCGGCCATTTTAAGCATCTGTTTTTTAGGCATGGAGGCCTGTCCAGGAGAATGCTGTACTTGATTCTTTGTCTTTAGAGCTGCTTTAGACTTTGCCTTTGAAGCTGAAGTTGGTTTTACATATAAATGTGCAGGCCTGAAAATACCCTCAGAAGCAGATACCTGCTCAGCGGCTTGGACCTGAGGGAATAGTTTCCGAGTGTCCAATAACTTGAGTTTCCAGCAGCCTAGTCGGCTCCATGTGGGAGTCGGAAGCGGCCTGTGGCTCTGAGGTAGCGGGCATCAGGGGCTGCGAAAGTGCTTCATTGAGAACCGGCGACAGGCCTAGCGGAAGCCTCGTCGGTTTTGGACCTCGGGTGCCTGTCCTTTTCTTTGCGCTTTTTATAAACTCCGGTAGTCGGTTGCTCCGACGGCATTATATAGTTAAATCTTCTGCCAAAATAATGAAATGCAAAATCGTACCGATGCTTAATAGTGCGTTGGTTAAATCTAGCACAAAACCGACAACTAGCAACATCGTGGTCAGGGCCTAGGCAAAGAATACAGTAAAAATGAAAATCCTTATGAGGTATTTGCTTCCCACAAGAAATGCAATTATTAACTTTTTCTGACATCGGTCTGGAGCAAGAAAAAAGTTTCCCTAATGAAATGCTTAGCTTTAATGAAGACTTCGGATCTGAAATTCGAATTTCAAAATTTCAGGAGTCAGCCGACCGGCACTTGCGAACTGCTTTTGCTTCGGGCACCGCGCGGCAAGAAATACTGAAGAAAATGGCGTCGGCTGCATCTTTTATACCCCTGGTGCACTGACATTAGGGAGGAGGCGACGGCAACCGACACCGGACCTAGACTTTGGAACTCAGGCAGACTGCGGGTAGCCTGCCAGCAGGATAACCCAATTGTAATGACTGCAACAGTGAAACACGATGAACATCTAGATGTTCCACAATCTCTTCAACATCAGAGAGATATCCAGTAGAGGTGGGACAGGAGAAGTCTCCATTTTTAATTGCTTTAACATATTTTTCAAAGTTGACTGGACACCTGGGAGAAAAGATTCCAAAGCCATGGTTCCTTGGATGAGTTTAAACTTATGTTTTTTTCCAGGTAAGCTGACAGAGACGAAAGGTGGTTGCAGTGTCTTGGGAACAAAGGCCTGGCTAATAAAACACTGTTTATGATCATGCTCCACACCTGGCTATCTATCTTTATGGGGAGTCTGCCTCCCACATTCACATTTCCCCTTTCTGGATACCATCTACCTACAACACAAGCTTAAAGGAGACAGTCCCCAATGGGCTACTTATCTGCCCTGGGCTCAGTGAACTAATCAGACATATGACCTTCAGAATGATTTAAAAACACTGCATTCACACTGGCTACAAAGCTGTTCTGAGGAGTTTATTCTTGTATGTCACCTACACATCTTACACTTTAGATCTGTGATGTATGGCATACGGAAGGGTCTATGCTTTGATAAGCTGGCCAGATGTATGGCCACCCTCAACAGGATATCCCTACAGTAAGGTATACTGCAATAGTGACCAAAGGAGGACTCCTGGGAGGCCTGACAGATGGGTACATTTACATATCTAACCTATGTTAAAATATACTGAAGAATATCAGGGAATGCACGATCTTTCAAGTTTTTAGATAAACAGAGATTAATGAAAATGAGCCTAAATGAACCTAACCAAGACACTATCAAGGGTAGCCCTTATTGTCAATGCCACTACAAAAAGTTGGGGTGGGATGTCCCCTTCTTCCAATATGCTGATGAGCAAGGATGTTCTCCTGTCAGTTTAACTTACATCTGCCCTTTTTAAATGAAGTGTCCTCATGGCCAGTGCTACTACTCTCATAATTTTTACATTACCAGTATTTCTTCAGTGTGCTCCCCTTCTGAACCCTTATATAACCAACAGGTGACTCATCCCAACACGAACAGTCTAAAACAACTTCCATTATGTCAGAGATAGTACCACTGAGAAAAATGCATTACCAGCCTCAGGCTATCAGACCATGGGTAAAATCAGACCGGTTATGAAATCAGTGACACCAACAAGATAACATGTTAAAAGGAATCTGTACCTTGGTCTTGGCAACTATTATGATCTTCTCCTATATGGATTACTACATACAGTACCAATGCAAACCAGGTGAACAGGAACCACAAAATCTGAGATACTGCCCCAATAATACTGCAAGGTAAAGCTTCATAAATGCAAATTTCTTTTACTTTAATGCAATAATCACTGCTGGCAAACAAAATCAGGACTACCCCCAGGGACGGACTCCTTTAAGATGCAGTGAAGAACCTTTCAGACGTACTATGACAAAACACAACTATATTACTGTTGCCAGATCTTTTTTTAGCCCAGTCCAAGTTGAACGACAGTTTACTAGAAAGGTGAGGCAGCACAATGAAAGATCTAAGTGAAATTTAAGGAAATACAATCCACTGAAATGCATGGTTACCAAAAGGCCTAATTGACTATAAGAAGTCTGGAAGATGTAGGAATCAGGCAGAAGGAAGGAATCTCTTTGCACCCCTTCAATAGGTTTTTAGATTAAACACAGTGCAATAAAACTGATTTGATGAATTGTACTTCAATTATTTGTCTTGGACATGCATAGGGAAAAGCACAATCACTGTACCTTCAATTAAGCAAAAATTATTGGCTAGGCACTATGTAAACACAGGACTACTTACAAAGGCCAAAGGGTACTAATAAGAAATGGAAATGAAAGGCCCAAAACAGAATTTTAATAATGTACTTGAAAGTAAGCGCAAATGTGAATACACAGGGTAAGCATGTTCCACATCAAGAGTTTGAAATCCATTAATTTTACTTGAGGTAGAGCACAGAGGGTCAGTATAATGCATTTTAAAGTATATTTGTTCAATTCTGAAAGGTCTAATACTGGCCTTTAACCTTTTTCTGGTACCACAATGATGCTTAAATAATGTGTGCTATTGGTGACAACCTGGCAGCTACTGTACTGCCTTTACATTTAAAATTTAAAGGCTCAATCAAGGTCTAAGTAAAACAAATATCAGTCCAGGAAGACCTCAGCCACTCGATATAATCCACTCAGTAGTGTATTAAAAGTACTACTCAGTTTATTAACGCCAGTAAATACAATTGCAACGTTTTCGTCAAGAACACCTCGACTTCTTCAGATACTCCCAGATGATATCAAAAGCATCTTAAATACTGTCTATTAGTGTGATTAAACAATTAGATAATTAAGAATTTAAAAGCATACCATCCCTAAAATACATGTATATATATATATATATATATATATATATATATAAACTTAACAATAAAAACAAAAAACATACTAAAAAATATACAATAGTACTTAAAAGTAAACATGTTAATTTTTTAACTTGTTAAGTAATACAATTGTCCAATATAATATGTTAAATATTATATACAAATTGCTGAAGGAAGGGTAATAAATATAATATTTATAATTTCCCTGCCTTTAATTTGAGATAAGGTGCTATAGAAATGGTATCGTTCAAGGTCTCTTACAGCTTGGACAGCAACAGGTATGGGCTCTAGAAAACATCTTAGAACTTTCTAATGAACAATTCAATAATATGCATTATAAATCTGGGTTAGTAATCCAGTGCTACATGTTGGTGTAATAAGGAAGCTTTCTGACTATTCTGCTGGCTGGTCTGACATACCTTTCGTCTTTGGAAGGGTGTGAAAGTGGAACCTGTAGCCCTGAGAAACAATATTCAGTACCCATTTGTCCTGGGTAATCATGTGCCACTTTTGTGGGAAAAGTGCTAGCTTTCCCCCTAAGTGTGCTGCCAAAAGGTAAGTGCTTGGCATTGGCAGTGGGAAGTCATTGGGACTGTTTCCTATAAGGTTGTGATTTGTCTTCTCCGCTTTTGGAGGCAAAAGCACCCCATTGTTTAGGCCTGTATGAGCCTTGGGCCTGAGACCTGCCTCTAGGGCGTCTGTATCTGCCTCTTTGTGGCCCATCTGACACTGGAAAGGACCAATTCTTAGAAGGCCAGTTCCTGCTAAATCTGGGTGGCTGAACCTGTAAGAAATCCTTGACTGTCTGCATTGATTTAGCTTTATCCTCCATTTTCCTTAACACCTCTTCTGCCTTAACACCAAACAAAGTATCATGCTGTAATGGAGCATCCAACAATTTTGCTTTAACAAGATCAGGTAGACTCTGTTCCTTTAACCAAGCATGCCTTCAAATGACACAGCCTGTAACTGCGGCCCTGCAAGAAGCCTCTAGTGAATCAAAACAACATTGCAAAGTATGTTTTCCCACTTGTTCAGCTGCATGCAATAAATCCTGCATTTCCTTGTTTTCAGGACATTCAGAGTTTGTCAGCATTTTCTGTTTTAGCAGAGACATTAGGTATTGCTGATACTTAAGCATGTGAAACTGGCAGTTTAAAGCCCTTACAGCTAAAGTAGCAGAGGTGTAAACTTTTTTCCCCCATCTGTCCAGAGCTCTAGAATCCCTATCGGAGGGAACAGGGTTTTTTGCTATGGAAGCCTTGACCCCTTTGGGACCCTGAGATATAGTTTCTGGGTCAGCAACAGGGTTTTTATAAAGAAATTTATATGAATCTGGAACTCTAATACCTATCTGGCTTAACTGGTGCAGGGGGTAAAGAATCAGGAGACAGACTGGACTCAGAAAATACATAATCTACAAATGTCTAGCACAGGAGGGATAGCAAGAGGTCTGTGTTGAGGCAATAAAAAAAATTTCTGAGCCTTTTCTTGGATTCTAAATAATCTTGGCTCTCCCAGTGGAAATGCTCCCTCATGGTGTGCAGGGTTTCCCCAAAAGAATAGTCCTCAGGAGGAGAGGCTGAAGGGATAGATTCTTCCACATCAGAGTCCTCATAGGGAGGAATAGAAAGTACAGTTTTGTACCTACCATAAATGTAGATGTTCGAGTGCTGACACTGCTGCAGTCATCACACTTGGGTTATCCTGCCGTCAGGCAGTCCCGCGGTCGGCCGGAATCCAAAGTCCTGGTCCGGCGTCAGTTGTCGTCGCTTCTTCCCTGACGTCAGTGTGACGGGTATAAAAGAGGCAGCAGACACCATTTTCTTCAGTTTTTCTTGCCCCAGATGTCAGGTGCCCCAAATAGGAAGGCAATAAAAAATCCTATGCAAAAATACATTAGTAGGAAAACAATAGAACAAGCTGTAAGCAAATACACCATATAGGAATACATCAAATTGATTGTATGTGCATGGAGGTGCCAATAAAAACCCTGTTATGAAGAGGGGAAAGAGGGTGGGTAACCTGGACTGCAGCAGTGTCAACACTCGAACATCTACATTTATGGTAGGTACAAAACTGTACTATGTTCATCGTGTTACACTGCTGCAGTCATCACACTTGGGTTGAATCCCAAAGCTGTGTGTGGGTGGCTGGCACTAAACTGGGTTAGGCGAAGCTAGGATGCCCTGCAGAACTGCAATGGCAAAACCAGCTCTGGTTTTTGAGTATAATGGAAGGTGGTAGTGCTTGCTAAAGGTGTGCACTGAACTCCAAGTAGCTGGCTCCAAAATGTCCTTGGATGGGACCCCCCTGAGAAAGGCTGCAGAGGTTGCTGTAGCCCTGGTAGAATGGGACCTAATATTAACAGGCACTGCTTTGCCATGGTGCACGTAGCAAAAGCGGATACAATGTGCTATCCATTTGGAGATGGTCTGTTTTGAAATAGCCTTTCCTTGTGAACCTGCAGCATAGGATACAAAGAGTTGGTCAGTTTTTCTGAAGGTCGTTGTCTTATCCAAATAGTAATGTAGCTGTCTATGAATGTCCAAAGAGTGAAGGAGTCTTTCTCCTTTATTCTGGGGGTTTGGATAAAAGGTGGGTAAATGAATGGTCTGATTCAGGGCCACACTGGATACTACCTTTGGCATAAAGGTAGGGTTAGGTAGTAAAGAGACTCTGTCCTGATGGAAAATGATGAATGGTTCCAACAGCCATAAGGGCCTGTAGTTCTGAGACCCTGCATGCTGAGGTGATAGCCAGCAACAGGGCTGTTTTCCAAGACAAGTATTGTAGGTCTGCTGAGAAGGCTGGTTCGAAAGGAGGCAGTGTTAATTTTTCTAAAACAAAGTTGAGGTCCCAAGCTGGAGTTGGGGGTCTTCTGGGCAGTCTTATATTCTTAGCCCCTCTGAGGAACTGCCTTAGTAAAGGATGTGAGAATATGGGAGGATCCGTATTATATTGAGCTGAAATGGCTGAAGCATGGATCTTAATGGATGAGAAAGAAAGGTCTTTGTGTAACATCTCAGTTAAGTATTGCAGAATCTGAGGAATGTTTGGTATCCAAGGATTTTGGCCTTTAGCCTGGTTCCATGCACAAAATCTTTTCCATTTGTCTGAGTAAGTTTTTCTGGTGCTGGGCCTCCTGGCCTCCAAAATGACATTCAGGACATCCTTTGAAAGAAGTGTTGATTGATAATTCAAAGTATTCTCCATGCAGCCAAATTTAAAGTCCTGAGCCGACTGTGAAAGATCGGAGTTTTGCTGAGTCAGCAACTGTGGAAATAGAGGTAAGATCCATGGAGGGCTGTGAGCCATGGTCCTTAGTAATGGGAACCAGTGTTGGCGTGGCCAGTCCAGAGCAATGAGGATCATCTGTGGTCTCTCTGATCTGACTTTCAGTAACACTTTGGCCAACAGAGGTAGTGGTGGGAAGGCATAGACTGTCAATTTTCTCCAACTGAATCATAGGGCGTCCGCTTTCCAGGCTAGTGAATGATACGTCCTTGTGCAAAATTTTTGTATTTGGTAATTGTGGGGGGAGGCAAATAGATCTATGTCTGGGCGTCCCCAACTTTGAGTTATCATTGAAAATACTTGTGGGTCTAGTCTCCACTCGTGAGGATCTGCAATATTTCTGCTTAATTCGTCTGCCAAGATGTTCTCCTTTCCTGGCAGGAATTGTGCTTGCAGTTGCACTCGGTAAGTCAATGCTGTGTTCTACAAGATCACTGCCTGTCTGCATAAGGGGTAGGAGTGAGTTCCTCCCTGCTTGTTTATGTACCACATAACTGTGGTGTTGTCTGTCCTTATTAGTAGTTGTCCTGGATGCAAGAGGTCCTTGAAAGCTGTCAGTGCATTTTGCACAGCTAACATCTCCTTTTGGTTGATGTGCAGATGCATTTGATTTGCAGACCATTTGCCCTGTATGCACTGTCCTGCCATGTGTGCTCCCCAGGCGTAGTCTGAAGAATCCGTTGTTATTGTCTGGTTTGCTGGAGGTAAGACAAAAGGGAGACCCTTGTTTCGGTGACATGCTTGAGCCCACCATAGGAACTCTTTTTGAAGGCAGGGAATGAGAGGTATACTTGTTCCCAGGCTGTGACTGTGTTGAGTCCATACACTTCAGGTACCATTGTAATTTCCTCATATGCAGCTTTGCATATGGAATTAGTTGAATGCAGGATGTCATGAACCCCAATGCCTGCAGGATTTTCCTTGCAGTGAGCTGGGTAAAAGTTGCCAAATTTTTGAAGTATTGAGTCAGTTGTTTTTGTTTGTCTGGCGTGAGATAAGCCATCTGGGCTGTTGTATTTAAGCTAGCACCCAGGAATATTATCTCTTGTGAGGGTATCAGTTTTGATTTCTTTTTGTTTACTGTGTACCCTAGGCAACTTAGTAGTTTTGTTACAAACGCCAGATGCTGTAATAGAATGTCCTTGTTGTCCGCTTGAATGAGGCAGTCATCCAGATATGGGTAAATTTGGATTCCTCTTTGTCTGCAGTATGCAATTACTGATGCCAGGCATTTCATGAATACTCTGGGTGCAGTAGATAAGCCAAAGGGCAATGCAGCGAATTGATAATGTGTTGTACCTGCCAGAAATTTGTGGTATCTTCTGCAATTTTGTCTGATAGGCACATGCAGGTATGCCTCTTTGAGGTCCAATGTTACCAGCCAAGACTCCTTGCCCAGCATGGGAACAAGCTGCTGAAGTGTGAGCGCTTTGAATTTGGGTACCTCCAGGTATGTGTTTAGAAATGAGAGGTCTAAAATGGGTCTCCAGGCTTTGTCCTTTCTTGGTACTAGAAATAGTCTTGAGTAAAAACCTCGACCTTGCTCCTTTGTAGGTACCTTTTGAATTGCTTTCACATCCATGAGAGCTGTAATTTGTGCTTGCGCCTCTGCCCATTGGTTTGGAGGCAGATCTGGCATGCCTCTCATCCCTGGTAAAGTGTGAAAGTGGAATCTGTAGCCTCGGGTAATAATATCCAGAACCCATTTGTCCTTTGTTATGATGCACCAATTCTGTGGAAAAAGAGCCAGTTTCCCTCCCAAAGGTGCTGCCCGGACATTTTTGCTTGGCAGACGAAGAGGGAAGTCATTCTGTTTGTTTCCTGAAGGGTTGAGATCTTTCGTCTCCACCTCTCTGAGTTGTTGTAGGCCATTGTCTAGGCCTGAAAAAACCTTGTGGCTGACCTCTGCCCCTTGGGCGTCTGTACTTACCCCTTTGGGGTCAGTCTGATGCAGGAAAGGACCAGTTTTTTGATGGCCAGTTTTTGCTGAAACGAGGAGGTTGTACCTGTAAAAATTCTTTAACTGTCTGCATAAATGTTGCCTTTTCTTCCATTTTCTTTAAAACGTCCTCTGCTTTGACACCAAATAACACATCTTTCTGCAATGGAGCATCCAATAACTTTGCTTTAACATGTTCTGGTAATGCTGGTTCTTTTAGCCAAGCATGTCTACGTATTACAAACCCTGTGACAGCTGCTCTACATGAGGCTTCCAATGAATCAAAACCACACTGCAATGTATGCTTTCCCACCTGTTCTGCTGCATGCAACAAATCCTGCATCTCTTTGTAATCAGGTTGATCTGTCTGAGGGGTCATTTTCTGTTTTAACTGTGTAATCAAGTACTGCTGGTATTTTAGCATGTGGAATTGGCAGTTTAAAGCCTTCATAGCTAAAGTGGCAGACGTACACACTTTCTTCCCCAATTTTCTAATGCTCTGGAATCTCTTTCAGAAGGTAGTGGATTCTTAGCAGAAGAGGCCTTAACCCCTTTGGGACCCTGGGAGATGGTTTTGGGGTCTGCAACAGGGCTTTTATATAAAAATTTCTGAGAGTCAGGAACTCGGTAATACCTGTCTGGTTTTGCTGGTGCAGGAGGTAAAGAGTCTGGATTTAGACTGGATTTGGTGAAAACATCATCCAAAATGTCTAAAACTGGAGGAATTGCAAGGGGTCTATGCTGTGGTAGAAGAAGAAACTCACGGAGTATTTTCTTTGAGTCAGAATAATCTTGGCCTTCCCAGTGGAAGTGTTCCCTCATGGTGTGTAAAGTTTCCCCAAAAGAGTAGTCTTCAGGGGGGGAAGCTGAGGGAATGGACTCTTCAGCATCTGAGTCTTCATAAGGAGGAAAGGAATAATCCTGGTCCTCAGAATAAGCTGAGGAAATGGATGCTTAGTCAGAGGAAGGATAATCTTCCTCCAGTCTAGGCCTTTTGTCAGGAGGGGGTTGGGAACCCCTGATAAGAGTAATCAAATCCTCAGCCATCTTAAGCATCTGTTTCTTAGGCATAGGGGCCTGTGCAAGGGTCTGTGGACCTGGTTTCCTAACTTTTCTGGGAGCTTTAAGTTTAGCATAAGACTTAATAGTGAGAGTTGTCGGTCTGAAAACACCTTCAGAAGCCGAAGGCCTGTCCACAACCTCCGGATCACAATCAGGGTTGGCGTCCGTTGGGTGTAAAGGAACCGGCTCCTGAGGCCCAGCTGTTTCGGTCTGGGAGGCAGTCTGTATTTCTAAATCAGCGGTAGTCAGGGGCTGCGTAGGCGCCTCGCTGAAAACTGGAGAACCGGCGACAAGCCTTGCTGAGGCCTCGGTATCTGGTCTTGGCCTTGACTGCCTATCCTTTTCCTTGCATTTTTTAATCATTCCTGATGTCGGTTGCTCCGACGACATGCTATAGTTAAATTTTCTACCAAAATAATGTCGGGCGAAATCTGCCCGACGTTTAACTGTACGTTTGTTAAACCTAGCACAAAACCGACAACCAGTGACGTCGCGGTCTGGGCCTAGGCAAGGAATACAATAAGAATGAAAATCCTTATGAGGCATTTGCTTCCCACAAGAAATGCAATCATTAACTTTGTCTGACATCGGTCTGAGGCAAGAAAAGTTTCCCCAACGGGGTACTTAGCTTTAGAGAAGACTTCAGGCTGAAATTCGATTTGAAAATCTCAGGAGCTGGCCGACCAGCACTTGCGAACTGCTTCTGCTTCGGGTACCACGCGGCAAGAAAGACTGAAGAAAATGGCGTTGGCTGCCTCTTTTATACCCGTCGCACTGACATCAGGGAAGAAGCGACAACAACCGACGCTGGACCAGGACTTTGGGATTCCGGCCGACCTCGGGACCGCCTGACAGCAGGATAACCCAAGTGTGATGACTGCAGCAGTGTAACACGATGAACATTATCCCTGTACTGAAGAGGAATCAGAAGAAATAGAAACTTAATCAGAGGAATCATAGTCAGTGTCTTGCCTAGGCCTTTTATCAGGGGGGGATGGGAACCCCTGATCAAAGTAATTAGGTCCTCGGCCATTTTAAGCATCTGTTTCTTAGGCATGGATGACTGTCCTGGAGAATGCTGTACTTGATGTTCTTCGTGTTTCACTGTTGCAGTCATAACTGTAGGGTGTTCCTGCCAACAGGCGTCAGAGGGAGGTCGAGAAAACACTTTCGAACATCTACATTTATGGTAGGTGTACACAACTGTACTATGTTCTTCGTGTTTCACTGTTGCAGTCATAACTGTAGGCAGCCCGAGGTCGGCCAGAATTCCAAAGTCTGGGTCCGGCGTCGGCTATACCAGCAAGTACCCTGATGTCAGAACGCAGAGGTATAAAGCTGACAGCCGACGCCATCTTCTCCAGCCTTTCTTGCCCCAGATGTCAGAAGCCCCAAAACAAAAGGTGTCCAAAAAGGAACACAAATACACCACAAAAGAAGTGGAAGAGAACAAGCAAAAATTGGTGGGAGGGAAACACAGACTGCAACAATGAAGACACTTGAACATCTACATTTATGGTAGGTGTACACAACTGTACTTTTCTTTGTCTTTAAAGGTGTTTTAGACTTTGTCTTGGTTGTTGAAGTGGTCTTGATAGAAAACTGTGTAGGTCTGACAACACCCTCAGAAGCAGATGCCTGCTCAGTTGCTCTGGACCCATCTGAGGGAGTAGTTTCCGTAGGCCCAATACCTTGAGTTTCCAGAGGCCTAGTTGTCTCCACGTTGGAGATGGAGGTGGCCTGTAGCTCTGAGGTAGCGGGTATCAGGGGCTGCGAAAGCGCCTCACTGAGAACCAGCGACTGGCCTAGAAGAGGCTTCGTCGGTTTTGGACCTCGGATGCCTGTCCTTTTCTTTTTCCTTGCGCTTTTTATGAACTCCGGTCATCGGCTGTTCCGACGGCATTATATAGTTAAACCTTCGGCCAAAGTAATGGAAAGCAAAATCATACCGACGCTTAATGGTGCATTGGTTAAATCTAGCACAAAACCGATAACTAGCAATGTTGTGGTCAGGGCCTAGGCAAGGAATACAGTAAGAATGGAAATCCTTATGAGGTATTTGCTTCCCACAAGAAATACAATTGTTAACTTTTACTGACATCGGTCTGGAGTAAGAAAAAGTTTCCCCAATGGGGTACTTGGCTTTATTGAAGACTTTGGATCTGAAATTAGAGTTCGAAAATCTCAGGAGTCTGCTGACCGGCACTTGCGAACTGCTTTTGCTTCGGGCACCACGCGGCAAGAAAGACTGAAGAAAATGGTGTCGGCTGCATCTTATATACCCCTGGCGCACTGACGTCAGGGAAGAGGCAACAGCATCCGACGCTGGACCAGGACTTTTTAATTCAGGCTGACTGCGAGTAGCCTGCCAGCAGAATAACCCAAGTGTAAAGACTGCAACAGTGAAACACGATGAACATGTGCTCTGCAATCACTTTAAACCTTGGAGGAATTTCATAACCTTTTTCAGAGTGGTCTCCTTCAATGTACTCCTACTAATTTTCAGAAGCTGAAACTACATCAAATACAACTTTGAGAAATGAAGATTCAGTGGAGACAAGACCATTTCTAAAGCCAGTGACAATATATTTTTTAGTCAACATTTTAACAGGTTACCTTAAGTGTACGGTGATAAAGCTGGGTCTCCTACAGTCGAGTATGACAGAAGGTTTTTCACACATTTTCACAAGAAACTTTTTAGACTATACCACACACTTACTTTTCAGACTCTTCTTTTTACACTTTTTTTTTTTACAAAAAAAAAAGCAACGGTTCGTGTCTTCCAATTTTAAATAATTTTATTATACAATTTGGTTACAGAGCTGACAACCTGACAAGCAGCAGAAGTTGCACATAAATGTAATATCTGAAAACTACTCTGGGGGTACTGTCAAAAAAAAGCCAAATTGCTTATAATACTGATAGCCCCAATTAACATTCTTAACAGACAGAGAGATTTAAAAAAAAAGCAACAGTTATGTTCAGACAGAGGTCACTATCTCAATGAGAATCTATGCCAAAAAGTAATCAAATCCATAAAGTTTTTCTGTGCTAACAAAGCTTCCAACTACCTGTGTTCCACACCTATCATATTATAAAGCAAATGCCAGTCTTACTGCACGCTGGGGTACAACATTTTTTCATGTCTTCATTTTTTTTCTTACTTTATATGTGCTGCTACATTAAATTAAACAGAAAAAGTCACAGGAGAAACATGCCTGAAACTATTCTTCCTTGGACATGAAGGGCAGCACAGGACACTACCCAACTGTTACTGGTGAGACTGCACATTAGATGGCAGTTATCTGCATTTCAAATGTGGATGTAACACACACACACATATATATATATATATATATATTTTTTTTTTTTTTTTCATCTAATTTCACTACACATATGTGTGTGTGTGTGTGTGTATACACACACATTCTGGCAGGTAACAAAATAAATGCAGAAAATATGTCAATAACCACTTGTACACAGTCAAGGATGGCATCTGCAAGAAATAGCTCACTAGTCAATACACCAGAGTAAAACAGTTCTGTTTGCTAAGTGTGGTCTACATAGATGGTCTTTCCCTCAGAAGTCCCTTCTCTCAGTTAATGGGGAAAACATGTTAAAAAGAAACTTCTGCTAGAAAAGTACAGTTTTGTACCTACCATAAATGTAGATGTTCGAGTGCTAATACAGCTGCAGTCATAACAGATGGGTTCTCCTGCCGTCAGGCCGAATTCCAAAGTCTAGGTCCAGCGTCGGTTGTCGTCGCTTCTTCCCTGACGTCAGTGCGACAGGGGTATAAAAGAACCAGCCGACGCCATTTTCTTCAGTTTTTCTTGCCCCAGATGTCAGGTGCCCCCAGAAGGACGGCAATACATAAATTTGTGTAATAAAACAATGCCATATAATCAAAATACAGTAGTGCAAGCAAATACATCAAGAATGAATACCCCAATCAGGTTGCATGAGGAGATGTTAGCCAATAGGCCTGTCCCAAGAGGGGAAGGAGGGAGGGAAACCTGGACTGCAGCTGTATTAGCACTCGAACATCTACATTTATGGTAGGTACAAAACTGTACTATGTTCATCGTGCATACAGCTGCAGTCATAACAGATGGGTAGAATCCCAAAGCTAAGAAAGGGGCGGTAGGCACTAGGTGGAACTAGGAGGAGCCAGAATGTCCTGCAAGACTGCAGTGGCAAAGCCCGCTCTAGATTTGGAGTATAGTGGAAGGTGGTAGTTCTTGAAGAAGGTATGCACAGAACTCCAAGTGGCTGCTTCCAAAATATCTTTGGTAGGAACTCCTCTGAGAAAAGCTGCAGAGGTAGCCGTGGCCCTTGTGGAGTGAGATCTGATGCTTGTAGGTACGGTTTTGCCATGAAAAGAATAGCAAAAGCGTATGCAGTGGGCTATCCATTTTGAGATTGTCTGTTTGGAAACTGGCTTTCCTTGAGCTCCTATAGCATAGGACACAAAGAGCTGTTCTGATTTTCTGAAAGGCTTTGTTCTGTCCAAATAATAACGCAGTTGTCTGTGGATGTCCAAGGAATGTAGCAATCTCTCTCCTTTGTTTTGAGGATTAGGATAAAAGGTAGGTAAGTGTATAGCCTTATTCAAAGCTACCCTGGATACCACTTTTGGCATAAAGGACGGGTTGGTTCGTAAGGAAACTCTGTCCTGATGGAAGATGATGAAAGGCTGCACAGTCATGAGAGCTTGTAGTTCCCATACCCTACGAGCTGAGGTAATAGCCAGAAGGAAAGCTGTTTTCCAGGACAAATATTGCAAATCTGATGAGGCAGCTGGCTCAAAAGGAGGCAAGGTCAGTTTTTCTAGAATGAAATTGAGATCCCAAGCAGGTATTGGTTGTTTCCTTGGGGGTTTTAGATTCTTATCCCCTCTGAGGAACTGTCTTAAGAGGGGGTGAGAGAATAAGGGTGGATCAGTGTTGTATTCTGCAGAAATGGCTGAGGCATGGATTTTGATGGAGGAGAATGAAAGTCCACTGCTTAGCAGCTCAGCTAGAAACTGTAATATTTGAGGTAAATTCAGTTTTCCAGGATCCTGGCCCTTTTCCTCATTCCAGAGACAAAACCGTTTCCATTTTGCGGAGTAAGCTTTTCTAGTAGATGGCTTTCTGGCCTCCAAAATGACATCCTGCACCTCCTTGGAGAGTAGGGTCTGTTGTGATGCTAAGGAATCTTCCATGTGGATAGATTGAGTGTTTTTAGCTGACTAAAGAGTTTTGCAGCTGTGCTGAGTCAGAAGAAGAGGCATTAGAGGCAGGGCCCATGGTGGGGAATGCGTCAGGCTCCTGAGGAGTGGGTACCAGTGTTGTCTTGGCCAGTCTGGAGCAATGAGAATCATCTTTGGTCTGTCTGCTCTGGCTTTTAATAGAACTTTGGGCAGCAGAGGAAGAGGTGGGAAGGCATAAACTGTCATTGATGTCCAACTGAAAGAGACAGCGTCCACTCTCCAGGCCTTTGGATGAAAAATCCTTAAGCAGAATTTTGTCAATTGGTGATTTTTGTGGGAGGCAAAGAGATCTATGTCTGGCCTTCCCCATGCTTGAATTATCTCTGTAAAAACTTGAGGATGCAACTTCCATTCGTGTGGATCTGTCATATTTCTGCTTAGGTTGCCTGCCAGCGTGTTTTCCTTGCCTGGCAAGTACTGTGCTTGTAGTTCGATTTGTAAGTCCAGGGCCATGTTCCAAAGTGACATGGCCAGTCTGCATAGGGGGTATGAATGGGTTCCTCCCTGTTTATGTACCACATTACTGTGGTGTTGTCCGTTCTTATCAATAGTTGACCTGGTTGCAGAAGGTCTTTGAAAGCTATAATAGCATTTATTACTGCTAGCATTGCCTTTTGATTGATGTGAAGGTGCTTTTCTTTTTGGGACCATTTGCCCTGAATGCACCAATCTGTCATGTGCTCCCCCCAGGCGTAGTCCGAAGCGTCTGTTGTGATGACTTGATTTGCTTGAGGCTTGCTGAATGGGAGACCTGTGTTTGTTTGGCATGCTTGAGCCCACCACAGAAATTCCTTTTGAAGACATGGAATTAGTGGTATTATTGTTTCCAAACTGTGGCTGTGTTGAGACCATAGGTTTTTCAGGTACCATTGAAGTTTCCTTATATGCAGCTTTGCACATGGGATTAGTAAGATGCAAGATGCCATGAATCCCAGAGCCTGCAGGACTTTCCTTGCAGTCAGCCTGGTGCAATTTGCTAGTGTTCTGAAGTATTGAGTTAGTTGCCCCTGCTTCTCTGGCGTGAGGTAGGCCATCTGGGTGTTTGTGTCCAAGTTGGCACCCAGGAAAATTATTTTCCGAGAAGGTATTAGCCTTGATTTCTTTTTGTTGACTGTGTATCCCAGAGAATTCAACAACATTATTACATAAGCCAGATGTTTCAGAAGAATGTGCTTGCTGTCCGCTTGGATCAGGCAGTCGTCCAAATAGGGGTATAGTTGTATCCCTTGAAGTCTGCAGTAGGCGATTACTGATGCCAGGCATTTCGTGAACACTCTGGGTGCAGTAGATAAGCCAAAGAGCAATGCAGAGAATTGATAACGGGTTGAACCTGCAAGAAATCTGAGGTATCTTCTGCAATTTTGTCTGATTGGGACATGCAGGTATGCCTCCTTGAAGTCCAATGTTACCAGCCAAGACTCCTTGCCCAGCATGGGAAGAAGCTGCTGTAGAGTGAGCATCTTGAATTTTGGTACGAGTAGAAATGTGTTTAGGATGGATATGTCCAAAATAGGTCTCCAATCTTTTCCCTTCCTTGGTACCAGGAATAGTCTGGAATAAAAACCTTGACCTTGTTCATGCGTAGGTACCTCTTGAATAGCTTTCATGTCTATGAGATCTGAAATTTGTCTTTGTGCCTCTGCCCTTTGATTGTGTGGCAGGTTTGGCATGCCTCTCATTTTGGAAGGGTGTGAAAATGGAATCTGTAGCCTCTGTTTATAATGTCCAGGATCCATTTGTCTTTGTGACAATATGCCAATTTTTGAAAATAATGCCAGTTTTCCGCCTAAGGGTGCTGCCATTTGAGTCTTGCTTGGCATGCAAAGGGAAAGTCATTGGGCTTGCTTTCTGAATGGTTGTGAGTTATCCTCACCACCTCTTTGTGTAGGAGCTTGCCATTGTCTGCCTCTAAACGATCCTTGGGATTGCCCTCTGCCCCTCGGGCGCCTGTATCTACCTCTTTGGGGTCTGTCCGTGGCTGGAAAGGACCAATTTTTGGAAGGCCAATTTCTACTGAAACGTGGGGGTTGTACCTGTAGAAAATATTTCACTGTTTGCATTGATTTAGCCTTTTCCTCCATTTTCCTTAATACCTCCTCAGCATTAGCACCAAATAATACATCCTTTTGTAGAGGGGCATCTAGTAATTTAGCTTTGACATGATCTGGTAAGGTTTGTTCCTTGAGCCAGGCATGTCTACATATGACTGAACCTGTAACAGCAGCTCTACATGAGGCCTCTAGAGCATCAAAACCACATTGTAAGGTATGTTTGTTCTGCACTATGCATCAAATCCTGCAACTCCTTCAAGTCTGGTTGTTCAGGTTGTGACATTTTACTTCTCAATTGTGATAACAAAAACTGTTGGTACTTTAGCATATGGAACTGACAGTTTAATGCCATCATGGTTAAGGTGGCCGAGGTATATACCTTTTTTCCCCACCTTTCTAAGGATCTGGAATCTCTTTCGGAAGGTAATGGATTTTTAGCAGTGTAGGCCTTAATTCCCTTGGGGCCCTGAGAGATGGTTTCTGGATCAGCAGCATGGCTTTTGTATAGAAATTGGTGTGAGTCAGGAACCCTGTAGTACCTGTCAGGCTTGACTGGGGCTGGAGGTAGAGAATCCGGGTTAAGGCAGGCCTCCGAGTACACGTCATCTAGTATGTCCAAGACAGAAGGAATAGCCAGAGGCCTGTGCTGAGGTAGCAAGAGAAATTCCCTAAGCCTTTTCTTGGAATCTGAATAATCTTGGCCTTCCCAGTGGAAGTGTTCCCTTAAGGTATGCAAAGTTTCCCCAAATGAGTAATCCTCTGGGGGGATACAGAGGGAATGGACTCCTCTGCATCACAGTCTTCAAAAGGGGAGTAAGAATGTTCCTGTTCATCAGAGTGCTCTGATATAATGGAGCCCTGATCAGAGGAGGGGGATTCTTCCTCCACTCTGGGCCTTTTGTCTGGGGGGGGGGTTTGAGAACCCCTGATAAGAGTAATTAAATCCTCAGCCATTTTAAGCATCTGTTTTTTAGGCATGGGGCCTGGAGATGGGCCCTGTGTAGCTTGTCTCTTAGAATGCATGGCTGCTTTAGACTTACTGAAAGCCTTGATGGAAAAAGAAGAGGAAGGTCTGAAGACACCTTGAGAGGAGGTAGACCTGTCCACATTTTGAGATTCACCGCCAAGAGTGGCTTCGGTATCTGTAGTCGGGGTGTGGGCCGAGGAGCCTGCGACCTCGGGCACAGGAGACACCGCCAATGAAGTGTCGTCGGTAGTCAGGGGCTGCGTAGGTGCCTCGCTGAGAACCGGACCACGTGTAGTCGGCTTTGGCGTGGTGTCGGTAGAGGCAGCGGACCTCGTGTGTCGGTCCTTATCTTTGCGCTTTTTAGACAAAACTGGAGTCTGAGTATCTGACGACATAATATAGTTAGATGTTTTGCCAAAATAATGCTGGGCGAACTCCGCCCGACGCTTAATGGTGCGTTTGTTGAAGGTAGCACAAAAACGACAGACCGACACGTCGTGGTCTGGGCCTAAACAAAGAATACAGAGGGAATGGAAATCCTTATGCGGTATTTGCTTCCCACATGAAATACAATTATTAACTTTGTCTGACATCGGTCTGAGGCAAGAAAAGTTTCCCCAATGGGGTACTTAGCTTTCAAGAAGACTTCGGTTGCAAAATTTTCGTAGTTTCAGGAGCTGGCCGACTGGCACTTGCGAACTGCTTCTGCTTCGGGCACCGCGCAGCAAGAAAGACTGAAGAAAATGGCGTTGGCTGGTTCTTTTATACCCCTGTCACACTGACGTCAGGGAAGAAGTGACGACAACCGACGCCGGACCTAGACTTTGGAATTCGGCCAACCGAGGACCCGCCTGACGGCAGGAGAACCCATCTGTTATGACTGCAGCTGTATGCACGATGAACATCAGACAGGTGCTAATACCTCTCAAGTGCTGCTGACTGGAAGGCACTACTCTGCAAACCCTGCTAAACACATAATTGCTGGTATACTGGTGGTAGGCAAAGCACTGAAATCTGGAGGTTACCAGTAAGAAACAAAAGGAGGGGAAACATGGGGCTGATCCTGAAGGAGTAAAAATGGTGCGTGCACACATTCTTTCCATACACGTACACAATACGTAAATATATAAACAATTTCCAAAGTGATTCGTATTTCATTCTTCTCACTTGCTGATTAAAAAGATTGCTTGCATGAAAAAGGGATGTCAGAACCTTTAATGAACAGTCTACAGCAAGGCATACAACTTGAAATGAAGAGCAAAGTGGAAGCTATAACATACTACAATCTGATAATGACAGAGCCCAATTCACACATTCTCAAACAATGAATTTAAATAAAAATCCAGACAGTCTCTGAACATTAAGTATTTCATGAATATTTATAATTAAGGAAATTATCAAGGCACCTGAGAAAGAAAATGTTGGAAGTCCCTGGATCACCAACTCTACTACAATACCAGCACCACAACTTAATTAGATGTCTGTATCAAAGTCTCAGGATCAGACAATGAGCAGTAAAGAGTATACCCTAACTCATCAATCTCCTCAGGAGTCAGTTCTGAAAACAAATTCACCTTTGGGTTAAATATACATGGTAAGGAGCTCCCTTCTAAGTAAGCAATGAGTTCCTTGACAACCTGCAAGAACCGGTCTGCAAGAGCAGCCTGTGACCAATCTGCCTCCTTCTCACTGATGTGCAAGACCACATTAATCAACTGGCTGGAATTCAGCTTGCTGAGGGCAGGAGTGAACCTACAAATGGCTTTCATAATCTTGAGGCAGATACAGCGGCATCCGCCATCCTCTTCATCCAAGGCCCTTAGCTTGGCAGTCTCCACAGTTCGGAATGTTTCTCTCCACATATTTTCGTACTTCTCTAGTCGATGTGGTTTAGCAATTAACATGGTGTTTCCCATCACTGTTAAGGGCAAGAAATCAATAAACAGTCGCTGGTTCGTATCAAACTGTATCTCTAATGTCACAGTATCTGTGGACACTACAGGATGAATTACATACCCAAGGATACTCCCGATAGCTGGCCAGTTAATGGAACCTGTCACAACTTTCTCAAAGTTATCAGTCACAATTTTTGGTGAAAGATATCCTCCAACAATACAGCGGTCCCAGTAACTGCTCCCTCTGGGGAAGTATTCCATATTTTCTCTGCGTACCAAGTAAAATCCAGGTATGTTCATTATGGTGTCCTCTCCTGGGATGAATGACCAAAGATTTTTCTCCAACACAAGTGGCACCATCAGCTGGACATGGTCAGCAGCAACTACCTATAACAAATACAAACCAAAAAACATTTTCAGTACAAATGAAGGCAACATTTAATTTCTCTAGTTAATAAAGTAAAGATTTACAACCACACATGAATGCATTAATAATGCTGATACAATCTAAATTTAAAAGATCAAATCAGGGTCTACAGAAATAGATTACAGTAATGTGCGACACTGTCACTGCTACAGTTTGTAGCTAGAAAATCAGTATCTTTGTAGCACTGAGTAGGGGACTTCTTGACTACATGAGATGTGTGTAAAGAACTACTGATAAAGATGCGCAACCACACCTGAAATGAGTTGCCTACATATTAATGTGCTTGGGAACTGAAGTAAACGTATGATGCCAACAGCACGGAGGACAAATTCAATACAAAAGCAGTTCAGTTCCAAGCCAAAGATGGTCACAGCTGTGCGAGATATCTACCTATCTACACACACACACACACACACACACACACACACACATACATACCATCTGTCCGGAACTCCAACAATGAATGTTTGACAATAAGAAATCCAGCATAAACAACCATCCTTCATGAGGAAAAACAGAGTCCAGGAATAGGTGCTTAGCCCAACTTTAATGGCTGACAGGCCATGCCATCTCACGAGCAAACAAGGTTTTGCCTTGGCATCATCACTGCATGTATTGGAAGATGCCCTCCCCCTTATATATACACATTCATTTAAAGCAACAGTCTGCCCTTTATCATAAATACATATACACCACCTACAAGAAATTTGTGAAACTTTTAGTTATGTACTTACCATAACTTTGGATGTATGGGATCCATCTCGCCTACATTCACAACAGATGGGTTCGGAGCCGATCCATCGGCTCCGACTCGGCAACTAATACACTAGCACGAAGTCTCTCATTGGCTGGGCTACTCCCTATCTCAGGATGCACTACACCTGCTTCCCCAGATCTTGTTTGTTCGCTTTCATACATCCATGCAAACAGAAAACTAGTAGTCACTATAACCAACTAAAGTTCTTCAAGAAAGATCGCCAAGAAAAAAGAGACTACAGCTCCTCTAAATCCGAATGGAAGGGGGAAGGAGGGTGGGTACTTATGAATGTAGGCGAGATGGATCCCATACATCCAAAGTTATGGTAAGTACATAACTAAAAGATGTAATGGGATCCTATCTCGCCTACATTCACAACAGATGGGACAGCGTCCCTAGCACCTACATCCCGGGTGGCTCATTGGAACACACTCCTGAGAACTGTGGAACCAAAGGAAGCTCTGCCTCGAGAAACCACATCCAATTTGTAATGAGAAATGAAAGTGTGCGGAGAAGTCCAGGTTGCCGCAGCACAAATATCATCTATTGATAACTTGGAGTGAAAAGCTACAGAAGTAGCCATTGCCCTGGTAGAATGAGCCTCGACTGAAAAGGGGAGGTCTTTGTTAGCCTGTGAATAAATAAAAATGATACAATCTTTAATCCATTTAGATATGGAGGTTTTTGTTACTGGTTGACCCAATTTGTTCACTGCAAAGGAAACAAACAATTGATTTGATTTCCGCGTTTGAGCGGTTCTATTCAAATAAAAACGCAGTTGTCTATGTACGTCCAATTGATGCAAAGTATATTCTGCGTTATTAGAGAATTCTGGGAAAAAAACAGGGAGTTCTATAGTTTGTTGAATACAGAAAGAGGAGGCCACTTTTGGTATAAATGCAGGGTTTAATCTCAATGAAACTCTATGCTTGTAAAAAATCAAATAGGGAGGATCAGAACAAAGAGCTTGAAGTTCTGAAACTCGCCTAGCAGACGTTATGGCTACTAAAAAGGCTGTTTTCCAAGACAGAAATTTTAAATCACAAGTAGCAGCTGGTTGAAGGACGGGCAGTTAGGGCAGCAAGAACCATATTCAAATCCCAAGGGGGAACAGGATGAGATAAAGGAGGCCTAAGGAGCCAAGCCCCTTTAAGGAAGGCCTTACAAAGTTTGTGAGACATCAATGAAGGTTCAAATGAAGCATGAAAATTAGAGATCGCCTAACTGAACCTTAATGGTAGAAACTGAAGAGCCCGACTGAAAAAGGGAGGCCAGAAAATTCAGAACCTCCGATACTGGTGCAGTGAGAGGATCTATACCCCATTCTTGAGCCCAGAAGGCAAACCTTTTCCATTTACTGGAATAAAGTTTGATGGTGGAAGGTTTATGAGAAGAAGACAGTATGTGGACCACGTCCGAAAAGAGCATTGTCTCGGACTAAGGATGGAAGTGGAGTAACCATGCTGCCAACTTCAGGGACCTGAGAGACGGATGAAGCCGTCCTGACTGATGAGTCAACAGGTCTGGCACCGGATCCAGAAACCATGGACCTTCTATCGCATGCCTCTGTAGGAAAGGAAACCAAACTTGAGGCCAGTGCGGGGCAATCAAAATCATCTCGCTCTCCAAGTAAATGGCCTTCTGTATCACCCTCGGTAGGAGGGGGAAAGTACAGTTTTGTACCTACCATAAATGTAGATGTCCGAACTGGATAGCATCTGCAGTCATAACAAATGGGTTGTCCTGTCGTCAGGCACCCCTTCGGTCGGCCGGATTCCAAAGTCTGGGTCCGGCTTCGGCTGATGTCGCACTTCACCCGACGTCATCTCTGCTGGTCTTCGGGTATAAAAGCATCAGCCGACGCCATTTTCTTCAGTGTTTCTTGCCCCAGATGCCAGTTGCCCTCTTGGAAGTCTAAATTTGGATAAATGCCAATGTATGCAGACAAGGTAGAAGGCAAATACAAAAAATAAGCATGTATGTACATATATACAAACAAATACACCATAAGAGACCCCCCCCCCCCAGCTAGCTATTAGGAGTGTAAATACCCTAGGAGTACCACAGAGGGGAAGGAGGGTGGGTAATCCTGACTGCAGATGCTATCCAGTTCGGACATCTACATTTATGGTAGGTACAAAACTGTACTATGTCCTTCATGGATGCATCTGCAGTCATAACAAATGGGTAGAATACCATAGCTAAACTAGGGGTGGAGGAAGAAAAAACATTTATGGTGTAGTTAGGATCCCTTGCAGTACAGCAGTGCAAACCCTGCTCAGGATCTGGAATATAGAGGTAAATTGTAATGCTTGGCAAATGTATGCACGGAGGTCCAAGTAGCCGCCTCAATAATGTCCTTGGTTGCCACTCCTCGTAAGAAGGCTGTGGTAGTGGCTGTAGCTCTTGTTGAATGAGGTCTTATGTTCTGTGGCATTGGTTTTCCATGGTAGGAGTAACAGAATCTTATGCAATTTCCTATCCATTTGGAGATTGTTTGTTTGGAAATTGCTTTTCCTTCCCTTCCTGGTGCGTAGGCCACTAACAGCTGGTCAGTTTTTCTGTTATCTTTGGTTCTGTCCAGGTAGTAGCGTAACTGTCTATGTACATCCAAAGTATGCAGTAGCCTTTCCCCCCTGTTCTGTGGGTTTGGAAAGAAGGTAGGCAGGTGGATTGCCTGGTTTAAGGACACTCTGGATACCACCTTTGGCATAAATGTGGGATTAGTTCTCATGGAGACTCTATCTTGATGGAAGATCAGAAAGGGTTGTACTGCCATTAAGGCCTGGAGTTCTGAAACCCTTCTTGCTGAAGTAATTGCCAGAAGGAAAGCAGTTTTCCATGATAGGTGTTGCAGATCCGCTGTTCCTGCTGGTTCAAAAGGTGGGAGTGTCAATTTTTCTAGTACAAAATTTAAGTCCCATGCTGGTAGTGGTGGTTTCCTAGGAGGTTTTACATTCTTGATCCCTCTGAGGAATTGCCTGAGTAGAGGGTGCGAGAAGACAGGTGGATCAAAACTGTATTCTGCAGAAATAGCTGAAGCATGTATCTTGATGGAGGAATAGGACAGGCCTGTGTGTAGAAGCTCTGCCAAGTACTCCAGGATGTTAGCAATGTCTATGTTTGACACATCTTTTCCCCTTTCAGCAGTCCAAGTGGCAAACCTTTTCCATTTTCCTGCATAGTTCCTTCTTGTTGAAGGTCTGCGGGCTTCAAGTATAATGTCTTTAACCCTTTGGGATAAGTCTGGGTTAATTGCTCTTAAGTGATGTTCCAGGCAGTTAGTTGTAAGGTTTTTAGGTTTGGATGCAGGATGTTGTAGTTGTTCTGAGTTAACATCAAAGGCATCAGGGGTATTGTCCACATTCTCCCCTGAGACATGCTCCTCAGCAAGGGATACCAGTGTTGTCTTGGCCAATTCGGAGCTATCAGAATTATCCTTGGTTGTTCCTCTTTGATTTTCAGAAGTACTTTGTGCATCAGAGGAAGAGGTGGGAATGCATATGCTGTCAGGCTTTTCCAACTGAAGGAAAGGGAGTCCACCTTCCATGCAAGAGGGTGACTTGTCCTTGTGCAGAATTTCCTGAGCTGATGGTTGAGAGGGGATGCGAACAGGTCTATTTGTGGCATTCCCCATTTTCTTGTGATGGCCTTGAAGATGTCCGGGTGCAGCATCCATTCGTGAGCATCCGAGGTGGTTCTGCTTAACATATCTGCTAGGGTATTTTCTCTTCCTGGCACAAAGGTTGCCTGTAACTGGATGTTGTAGCTGAGAGCCATGTTCCAAAGGTCCAGAGTCATTCTGCATAGGGGTGAATGAGTGCCCCTGCTTGTTGATGTACCACATGACTGTGGTGTTGTCTGTCCTTATCAATAAATGGCCTTCCTTGAGGAAAGGCTTGAATTTCTGGATTGCTAGTTGTACTGCCAGCATTTCTTTTTGGTTTATGTGCAGGTGCAGTTGGTCTGGAGTCCACAATCCTTGTATGCATTTGTCCAACATGTGTGCCCCCCAGCCTAGGTCTGAGGCATCCGTTGTGATGGTCTGGGTCGCTTGACCTTTGCGGAAGGGCAAGCCTCGGTTCGCCTGGCATGCTTGAGCCCACCATAGGAATTCTTGTTTCAGGCATGGGATTAGTGGGATTTCGGTTTCTAAGCTGTGTCTGTGTTGAGACCATAAGTTTTTTAGGTACCACTGTAGCTTTCACATATGCAATCTGGCATGAGGAATCAGGATTATGCATGATGCCATGAATCCCAAGGCCTGCAGTACTTTTCTTGCTGTTAATTTGTTCTGCTTTGTTAATGCCAAGAAGTAAAGAGGAAGTTGTTCTTGTTTTTCTGCAGTCAGGAATGCCATTTGTTTTACTGTGTCCAATTCTGCACCCAAGAACGTTCTTGTCTGGGATGGGATCAGCCTTGACTTTTTTAAATTGACTGTGTACCCAGAGCTTGTAGCAAGCAAATGACCCTTTGTGAATCTGTTGTCAGCTTGTCTTTGTTGTCCGCTTGTAGCAGGCAGTCGTCCAGGTATGGATAGATTTGGATTCCTTGGAGCCTGCAATGAGCGATTACTGATGCCAGGCATTTTGTGAATACTCTGGGCGCAGTAGATAAGCCAAAGGGCAATGCTGAGAATTGATAATGCTCTGATCCTGCAAGGAATCTGAGGTATCTTCTGCAAATTGCTCGCATGGGGACGTGCAGGTATGCCTCCTTGAGATCTAGAGTCACCAGCCAACACTCCTTGCCCAGCATGGGAAGAAGTTGCTGTAAGGTCAGCATTTTGAATTTTGGGACGATGATGTATGTGTTTAAGGCGGACAGATCGAGAATGGGTCTCCAGGTTTTTTCTTTTCTTGGGACTAGGAAGAGTCTGGAGTAAAATCCTTTGCCTTGTTGATTTACTGGTACTCTCTCCACAGCTCTCATGTTGGTTAGCTGAGTTACCTGGTTTAGAGCTTCTGTTTTTTGAGTTGGAGGTAAGTTTGGCATTCCTCTTTTTACTGGTAAGGTGTGGAAGTGGAACCTGTAGCCTTGGTCTATGGTTTTTAAAATCCACTTGTCTTTTGTGATATGGTGCCAGTTTTGTGAAAATAAGGCTAACTTTCCGCCTAAAGGTGCTGCTATTTGCTCTCTGGTAGGCGGTGTCAGGGCCAAGTCACTGTGATTGTCCTGTTGCAGTGGCAGTGGTTGTGTCAGTGCCTCGCTGGTTATTACCTTGCCACTGTCGTCCTCTGTAGGCACTTCCTCTGGATTGGTTTCTGCCTCTAGAGCGTCTATACCTGCCTCTTTGGGTCTTTGAGGAGTCTGGAAAGGACCAATTTTTGGCAGGCCAATTTCTGCTAAACCAAGGGGGCTGAACCTGTAGGAAATCCTTAACTGTTTGTACAGATTTTGCCTTTTCTTCCATTTTCTTCATTACTTGTTGAGCAGAGGTACCAAATAGACTGTCCTTATCCATAGGAGCATCTAACAGCTTTGCTTTTACATGATCCAGCAGGACCTGCTCTTTCAACCATGCATGCCTTCTTATCACTGTGCCAGTCATGGCTGATCTAAATGAAGCCTCCAGTGCATCATAGCCACATTTCAAAGAATGGTTACTAACCTGCTGTATGTTATTCACCATTTCTAAAACATATTTCTTATCTAAGGGTTCTTCCGAAGAAAGTTTCTTAGTCAACTGATCAAGCATAAACTCTTGGTATTAGATCATGTGAAACTGACAGTTTAAAACTCTAGCTGAGAGAGTGGCAGAAGTGTAAACTTTTTTGCCCCATCTGTCTAATGACCTGGCTTCCCTTTCAGATGGGAGGGGGTTTTTAGTAGAGGTAGAGGCTACTGTCTTAGGCCCCTGAGCTATAGTCTCAGGATCTGCAAGTGGGGCCCTGAAAAGATGGTGATGAGTGTTAGGCACCCTGTAAAATCTGTCAGGTTTGGCAGGGGCTGGTGGTAAGGAATCAGGTGCAGTGCAAACATCATTAAATGCATCATCCACAACAGGCAAAACTGGAGGAATAGCTAAGGGCCTATGTTGTGGAAGGTGCAGAAAAGTTCTAAGCCTTTTTCTTGAGTCTGAGAAATCTTGTTCTTGCCATTGGAATTGCTCTCTCATGGCATGTAAGGTTTCCCCAAAAGAGAATTCCTCTGGAGGAGAGGCCGATGGTATGGATTCGTCAGCATCGGAGTCTTCATAAGTGGACAAAGGAGCCTCTGGCTGATCTGTAGTGTCTGAGTCCTCAGAAGGATCATCAGAGCACTCCTGCTGGGGTGGCTCTGTCCTAGGTCTCTTTTCTGGAGGCTGAGAGGCCCTGTCTGGGTGTGATTGGGATCCCCTAATTAAGGAAATCAAATCCTCTGCCAAAGTAAGCATTTGAGAGCTAGAAGTGTGTCTGTGTGAGGGGGCCTTAGCAGGAACTGTTTTAATAGTTTTGGCTGCTTTGGCCCTGGCAAAGGCCTTGATAGACATGGCTGCAGGAGGCCTAGCAGCACCGCGTGCTGGGGAAGAAACATCCAAAGGGATGGTGTCTGATAAATCACTAGAGGCCACAGTAGTGGGCAAAGTTACAGAGGCCGATTCAACTAAATTAGCAGGAGCCTCGGTAGTAGTAATGGATTCGGCTGAGGATAGACCGGTTTTCTCGGTTTCGGCCGAAACCGAGACACTCGCGGTTTGCTTATCCGTGGTTTCGGCCGAAACCGCGAGTGTCGGTCTTTTTCTTTGCGTTTTTTAATTATTGGGGTTGTCGGATGATCCGACGGCATAATGTACGCAAAATCTGAGCCGAAAAACTGTTCAGCAAACTCCGACCGACGCCTAAGCGTTCGTCGGTTGAAGGAAGAACAGGCTAAACAGGCAGCTATGTCGTGGTCTGGGCCTAAACAAGGTAGGCAGTAAGAGTGGAAATCTTTATGAGGTATTTGTTTCCCACAAGTTAAGCAATTATTTACTTTTTCTGACATCGGCTGAGGCAAGAAAAAGTCCCCAACGGGGTACTTAGCTTTAGAAGTCTTGGTAGTATTCGGTAGTAGGAATCTCTGGATCTGACCGACCGGCACTTGCGAACAGCTTCTGCTTCGCCAGCGGCAAGAAAGACTGGAGAAAATGGCGTCGGCTGATGCCTTTATACCCGAAGACCAGCAGAGATGACGTCGGGTGAAGTGCGACATCAGCCGAAGCCGGACCCAGACTTTGGAATCCGGCCGACCGAAGGGCTGCCTGACGACAGGACAACCCATTTGTTATGACAGCAGATGCATCCATGAAGGACATCGGAGGGAAGGCGTAGAGAAGACCGGGGGACCAAATGTGAGTCAGAGCGTCCCTGGGCATTTGTCCCTGAGAAGGGAACAGTGTGAAGAACTCTCTGCATTTCGCATTGTGAGGGCTGGCAAACAGGTCGCAGCAAGGAAGACCCCATCTGTCGAAGATTTTCGCAGCTATACCCTGGTTGAGGGACCACTCGTGGGGTAAAAGAATGGTCCTTCTTAATCTGTCCGCAATCACATTGGACTTCCCCGGTATGTGCGTTGCCATTAGAAAGCGGTTGGTAGCTACCGCCCAGTGCCAAAGTCTCATGGCTTCTCTGCATAGTGGGTAAGACCTGGTTCCACCTTGCTTGTTTATGTACAACACCACCGACATGTTGTCGGATAGGATAATGTCGGGCCCTGTGGGAGCGTGATGGAGAGCTTGGAGTACCAATAGTACCGCTCTCATTTCCAGGACATTGATATGCAAATGCGTTTCCTGGATCTGCCATGTGCCTTGGACCGACCTGTCCAGGTAATGACCCCCCCACCCTACCTGGGAGTCGTCCGTAGTCACAGTGGCAACGGGACGTTGAGGTATAAAGGTCGCCCTGGTCGAGATTTGATTGGAGAAGCCACCAATGCAGATCTCGACGGCAACTTTCCGTGATTACGATTAAGTGGTTCAAGGGAAGTTCCTGATAAGACTATTGAACCGACAGTAGCCATTGTAAAATTCGCATGTGAAGTCTGGCCAAGGGAACTAAAAGTATGGTCGACGCCATCGAGCCCAACAGTTGTAGGATCCGATGGGCGGGGCTCTTTGAAGGGAAGACAGGATTTGACTTGATCTTGTAAGACCTGAATTCTTGCTGCCGTAAAAGGCGGCAGATTCTTTTGTGTCTAAGTCTGCCTATGAAAGTAATACGCTGAGATGGCTGTAGTACAGATTTTTGCAAATTGAACGTGATCCCCAAACGCCCAAGGTGAACGTGGCTCTGAGCTTGGAGTAGTAGATGCTCGGAGGTGGCAGTAAGGAGCCAGTCGTCTAGATAAGGAAACACCTGGAATCCCAGACTTCTCAGGTGAGCAGTTACCACTGCCAGACACTTGGTGAACACCCTGGGGCTGTGGTGAGACCAAAGGGCAGTGCTCGAATTGGAAATGACTGACTCCGGCGGAAGCGTAAATGTCTCCTGGACTCTTGAGCTATGGGAATGTGATAGTAAGCGTCCTGGAGATCTATGGAGCACATCCATGCATCTTTTCCAGCAAAGGAAGAATAGATTGAAGAGTGACCATTCGAATTTGGACTTCTTCTGAAGCGATTCAATGAACTGAGGTCCAAAATGGGCCTGAAGTCCCCTGTCTTTTTTGGTACCAAAAATAATCTTGAGTAAGTTCCTGATCCGATCTGGTCAATGGGGACAGGCTGGATGGCTCTTTTTTCTAGCAGCTTTGACACCTCTAATGCTGCCTGATCCCGCTGACTGGGTGGTACGTCCAGGATTTCCCTTGAAGAAAGGGGGGGTTTGCTGAAGGGGATGATATATCCTCCGGTAATAATGCGAAGCACCCACTGATCGCTTGTTATGGATTCCCAAGCTTGTGGGTGCGCTAAAAGCGACCCGACTGGCTCGAGTTGCACAGTCGGGCAACAACTCAGGAACGCTGGTTGTATGAAGAACCACGAAAGGAATCGCGGTCTCCAGAGTTACGGGGGCCTCTGCCACCTCTGGGGCGTCTTCCAAAATTCCCCTGCCTCTGGAGGGGAATCACTGGGTGGAGTAGGGAAAGACTTCTGAGATTTTCTAAACCACATTTTCCCTCCTCCGAGCCTTGGGGTAAGGCCTAGAAGGAGCGGAAAATCGGGCCCCAATGGCAGTCAAAGTCTTGCCCTCCTGCTCGCACCGAGTTAGTGTGTCCTTCACCTTGGGTCCAAACAAAGATGACCCATCAAAGGGGCATCGTGAAGGAAGACTTGAAGGCCTCATGACGAACACAAGCGTAACCAGGCTTGTCTCCTGAGAGCAACGCCTGTTCCGCTGCTCTACTCGCCTTCGCCACATATGAAATGAGCCTCATGGACGAGTTAACAATAGAAAAGAGGGTAGTCATCTGTGCCAACAGTCGGGCCAGCGCCTCAGGTAGGTTACCAACAAGAGAGTCATTTAGCTCTTTGAGAAGATCCCTTTGGAGCCTCGTAAAATGACATAAGTAGTTTAGCGACCGTAAGGCAAAGGCCGCTGAAGACAGGGTGCGCTTCACCTATCCATGCTCCTAGAATCCTTATTAGCAGGATGAATAGACGAAGCCTCTGCCACGTCCTGCTGTGTGGCAGAAGCCACCACCAAAGCATCTACAGGTACACCCTTTGTGAGAAACTCCTTCTGGGGGGGGCTGATAAAAATTTATTGGGCCTCGCAGGCACCGGTTCCACAGAATCAGGGTGTTCCCACGCCCTTCGAGAAACCAAATCAAGGAGTTCATTGAAGGGCGGAGACACCCAGGAGGCGGAAGGCTGGGCCCCAAAGGCCTTGAGGAAGACTGACTCCTCAGCTGAAGGGGTTTTGGCTTGCCAGTCACCTCTCTGTCTCAGAATCTCCAAGATGTCTGAGAAGGAGATATCATCCGAAGATGATTTGGGAGACCCTTCTGGCCATCGAGGTCAGTATCCGATGTAACAGACTCATCTTGGGAGTCTACGTGCTTCCTCTTACACAATTTCTTCCTTGGAGGTTCGTCCGAAGCAGATTCGGACGGACCACCCGAAGAAGGGAACCCCGATGGGGGTATCCTCAGGCCCTGGGGCCCGCTGCCGGGGCTGCAACACAACAGAAGCACCAGTCTCCAAATCTAGGGACGGTGAGGTAGAATCTTGTTGAACCGGCAAAGACATGGCTAGGCCCTCATGACCTCAAAGGCGGACCTCCAGAATCCAAGGAGGTCGCTGGTCTAGAGACCACGATGGCACCAGGAATTCCAGCAGCCGATGCTCCAAGAGGAAGACTAGGTGCAAGCACCCAAACCTAAAGTGTTCCCTTCAGCGGCTGAAGAGGTCAGTGCCAAACCCTGAACCGGAGGACAGGGTAGGAAGCACAGTCGAACCGAGAGACCTGTAAGGGGTCTCTGCTCCGACCGTATGGCTCCACATTGCTCCACCACCACCGCTCCAACGGCTCGAAGAGGTTGGAGGAGGAATCAAATGTGTTGGAGGAGGGATCGGCTCGAAGCAAACTGTGCTGGAGCCGAGACCATTTTAGTAAACACTGGAGATTGGAATAGCTTCTGTAAACCCTATCCAGGTCCGAATCTGAAAGTCTCGATGATTTAGAGGAGGTAGACAATCGAGAAGACTTTCCTCTCGCTCCGAGGGAGAAGGGGACCGGCTCAAACGGCTCCAATGCTATTGGCGCCGACTCCACCACAGCATGGACCTCCATCGGCACCGAAGGAGCCTTCTTGAGCCGAGGGGAAGAGTCTGAGCTGCACACTTCCACCGGCTCGAAGCCATTGGAACCGATGGAGGTGATTCACCTCGACACTCCAACTTGCGGCTCGAAGGCAATGGAGCCGAGGTAGGAGGTCGAGGCAGACCTTCGACCCTCGGCCCCGAAGTCAGTGGAGCCGAGGAAGAAGAGGTCAATTTAGTCTTTAGAAGTCGGCTCCGGACTTGTCGGAGCCGAAGATCTTTTCTTTTTGGAAGCAACAGGTGGATCTAAGGCTTCCTCAAAAGAAGGTTTGATAAGTCCTTTCAAAATTAACTTGTTCTTGCGTTCCTGAAGAACTCTAGCGGAGAACGCATGACAGACGCTACAAGTCTCTTGCAGATGTTTCGGCCCCAAACAATAAACACAGACTGAATGACTGTCTGTAATGGACATCTTGTAATTGCACCAAGTGCATTTTTTAAAACCTGACTTTTGTTCCTTGGACATTATACAAGCCACAACAAGTAAAAAAAAAAACTCTATGGAAATCTTACTCTACCACAACAAGTATAGCACTACACACAAAATGCGCCAACTGAAACGCGCGAGACACACTGGCGCGAGTACTGGTGAAAGTTTACCTCACAACAATTAGAAACCAGTTAAACGGCCCAAAGCCCTCTAATTTAAATGGCTTTGCCCAAAAAAACAGCTAACCAAAAGTTAATTAAAGCTAATAGCACTCAAAGGTAGGGCAAAGGCCCTCTAACTTAAACGGGCCTTGCCCGACAGAATAAATTAAATTTTTTGAAAACACTCAAGCACTCAAATAGTAAGAAAAAGTAAGCAATAGCTGTTAAAACAGCTGTTTGGTTAATATAGACAAAAATTCCCTTAGGTCAAGGACCAATAAGGTAAAAAGAACCACTTAGCTCCAGCCAAGTCGAGACCACGTCCAGCTTGTTAAGCGGCAAACGAGATCTGGGAAGCAGGTGTAGTGCATCCTGGGATAGGGAGTAGCCCAGCCAATGAGAGACTTCGTGCTAGTGTATTAGTTGCCGAGTCGGAGCCGATGGATCGGCTCCGAACCCATCTGTTGTGAATGTAGGCGAGATAGGATCCCATTACATCATTTTTTACACAATACATCATGTGAAATAAATTTTATCCATCATTATTTCTATGAAAAAGATGCTACACATTTATATACAAGAATACAGTAGATTCTAACTTAGATTTCCAGAGGTCATTCAGCCCAGGTTTAAATAGGGCTCCCAAATTAACTATCCATTCTCTCTCTTTTTTCATAAGAATTTTATGTTTGTGTATTACTGATAACCAACCACCTTATCTATGCCTAGAAAAACAAAATGTGCTGTAGGGTACTCCAATATGTGTTTAAATAGTACACTTCTGTTCAGTCGACAATTTATATCACTAATATGTAAAGCCATGCGTTGTTTAAAGCTAAGATATGTTTGCTTTATATAAAAGGAGCCACATTAGCAAACTGCCATATAGACTACCCATTCAGTTGCACATGTGATCAAATGACAGATATCATACACTTTTGAAGTGTTAATAGAAGTGAATGATTTAGTCTTAGATATGCGTTTACAATATATGCAATGCCCACAATAGGTGCTTCCTACCAATATAGAATTTGTGTTAGTCTTGCTTTACATTCCCCTTTTTGAAATCTGACAGATGTTCTCCTATAGTCCTACCTCTTCTAAAACCAAACCGATGATCATTTCCTAATAATGTGTCAAAATATGGATCAGATTTCAATATATGCCAATGTTTTGCTATATGTCTGATCTTGAAAGCATTAGACCCATATTTTGCAATTAACCGTATATAACCATCTGTAGTAGTGTCAGTCCGTACTTTATCCTGCAATAAATGAATCCTAGACTGAACCCCCGCTTGCTTTAGTGCTTTATCCACCACTTTGTGGTCATATCCCTTAGCTAAAAATCTTGCCTTTAGTTGTTTTGCCTGTACCCAATCTCATCTGTCTTAGTGCAAATCCTTCTAATTCTAGTAAATTGGGCCTTGGGTGTGTTGGTAACTATGTGGTGGGGATGACTGCTGTTGGCATGCAATAATGAATTTTTGGAGAAAGGTTTCCTGGACAAAGTAGTATCTATTGTGCCATCCATGGCTTTAATAACTTTCACATCCAAAAAGTCAACTGTGTGTAAATCAATGTTACCACTAAAATGAATACCATACTGATTGGAATTTAAATATTCCACAAACTCATGCCATTTTCGGGTGTCCCCTGCCCAAATGATCCAGCAGTCATCCAGACACCTACGCCACATTTTAAGATTTTCCATAAATGTATTCCTGCTACTATATATTACTTGACATTCAAAAAAAAAAAAAACGTAAAAAGGTCCACATATATGGGTGCAAATGTTGGACCCATCACTGTGCCCTTTATCTGCAAGTACCATGCCTTATTATATGTGAAGGAATTGTGCTCCAATACCACTTTCATTAAAGTTAGCAAAAATTCCATCTCCACCTCATCATATTTACGAGGCATCTGCATCCAGTGTTTAACTGCTCTTATATCTGCCTCATGGGGGATACTGGTATACAAAGCACGGACATCTAAAGTGCCCATATAGGTTTCATTGGAAGTCTGTAAGTCACTCATCAATAACAGAAATTGACCAGTGTCTTTTATACGAGCTATAACATACCAACAAAAGTTTAAGTTTAAATTCCAAATACTCAGGCGATGGTTCTATCAAAGAACCACATCCTGCCACTATTGGATGCCCTGGGGGAGGAATCGCTTGCTTGTGTATTTTGGGAACCAGATAAAAATACTGAGGGCTAGGGTCATCAACCATCAATTGTGTGGACAAAGTTTCAGTAATCACCCTCCCATAAAATGCCTGTTTTAATATATCATCTGTGCTTTAAATACCCTAGTAGGGTCCAGTGGGAGGCTGCAATAAGATGTGGCATCACTAAGATGTTTCTCCACTTCACTGTTGCAATCAGTTCTACTCCACACAACCGTAGCCCCCTTTATCTGCTCTAGTAATAATCAATTTGTTTTGTTATACATTTTTAAGGGCTATTTTTTCTCCCTTAGTCAAATTATGTGTACCATGTTTAAACACATCATTCTGATTTATTTGTAACTCATGTAATACTTGTTCGAAAACCATTATATGGTGGTTGAAAATTAGATTTCTTGAATCTAAAACTTTCCACTTCACTATGAAGCGTATCCAGGGGTGTGTGCAAAAAAATATTTTAAATTCAAATTACGACAAAGTTTTTAAATCCTGAACCACATCAAAATGTGACACATAAGTAGTAGGTACATATCCCAAACCTTTATTCAAAACCTTCATTTCCAACTCTGTAAAACTATAATCAGTTAGATTAACCACCAGCTGATTTTCAGCTTCATAGTGTTCAGTAGAAACCCCAGAACCATCAACTATGTTGCCAATAACTCGAACATTTATTCCATCCCTTCTATGCCTGTTTTCTGCCTCCCCTCCTAAAGGGCCCCTGGGTGCTCTCGGGTGTAGACGAAATCACTAATTGGGGTTCAGTTGCCTCATTTTCCATATCCGTGATCGAATACCCAGATGACAACTCAGAATTACTAGAAAAATCTGGGTTCTTTCTTAATATAGATCTAACTCTCTTTCTTTTTGGCCTATTGCTACTCTTTTTGACAGTCAGTAAACCTGACAGTTCTTTTTACCTTCTTCCAAGAGTAAGTGGTTTGATTTTTATAGTCATTAAGGTCTCTGATATTTTTTGGTCTTTCTTTTCTGTAGCTCTTTCATATTTGCTTATTTCTTTCACATAGTTAGCAAATTTTTCTGGATAACTTGTTTCAGTTGCATGGCTAATAGTTTTTTCATAATACTCATTTAATCTAGAAGACAAGGGTGCCTGTTGTTGTTCATAATAATCTACTAAGAGCTTAATAAACATATTAGACGCCATCTGTTGTATCTGACGCCACTTTTCATAAATTCCTGATTATAAGATTCAACTCCTGGTCCCACATAAATTCTTAAACCCCTAGGGGCAATTTCTGCTTTTAAATATGCTTTCAACAACTTACAATGCCAGACATTAGACCTTACCTTTTTAGTACTATTAACCAATTCCACAAACTGTTGCTCTATTCCCGTAATGTTAGAACCGACTTCACTGGGGAGGGCACTCCCTTCCATACTAAACGACGATAAATCATCCATATCTGTGGCTAGCCTGTCCAAAAATTGTTTCCAATTTTGTGTTTCTGCCATTTTAATTATGTGCCTAATTAAAGTTGCCCTAGGTCTCTATTCCTGGTACTCCCTCTATACGACTTTTTTATATGTGCATAAATTGTTAATCCTCTTATATTCAGAAATGTTGTATCAGAAAGTCATATGTTTACAAAAAGTGTAAACTTCCTTGCCTACACTAGTATATCTACCTAATAGTTTTTCCTTTTAACTTTTCGGCTTTTATAAAATGCATAGCTTGTTGGAATATTCATTTACTGATAGTATTGTGCTTGATTATGCTGCTAATGCTGCTAAATCAAGCTGTAGGTACTGATATGAACTCACTTTTGATGAAATACACTGCAAGTAAAAAATCCATATACATTTTACATTTTGGCCGTTAGTAGAGGTCTAAACAGTATTACGTATCTGTAAGTAGTCCATTAAATCAGTACCCCTCCATGTCAGTATCTTTAGTGAAAAAATCTCTCCTGGTATCAAATTCACAATCAAAATGTACATCAAAACACCAATACTAACACATACAATTTCTCCAATGTCCATTTGTGTCTTCGATGGTATTAATAGTCTGTATTTGAACATTCACAGCAAGCCATGAAATTCGATAAGTCCAAATAGTTCAAGATGTACAAAAAACAGCCACTTCAAAGGCCCGAAAATCCTACCAAGCCACCGGTTATTCGATGTTTCTAAAGGGCTTGTCATTTGCTTTTATGAGCCAAGAAAAGCCCACTGGATTTGCACAAAAATCACGAAAGTTTCCAATATACTCATCATAACAAATGTCTTAAATCCAATGATTTACACAAAAAACGAAAAACATCCCCCACAACACAAAGAAAATTAAATCATTGTCACCTTGTATATCCATAAGCTAAAACCTACACAAACCCAACTGGTCTGTGAACCCCCAGTGACGTCGCTATTCAAAAAACCATAAAAGGTTCCTTCTCGTTAGTTATAATAATACAATACCTCAACTGGTATTAAAAATAACCATTGCCTTAGATATCAAGGCCGTGGACCTTCGCAAACCCAACTAATCTGCAAAAAAAAAAAAATTCAGTGGACTCCGATTTTTCAACACCATCAAGGAATTATTTCTTAATGATGGTGAGGAATGATTTCTCAAAACAGCGTTTCTCCTCATGAGTTTCTATCGCTCAAAAACAAGCCAGTCTGCAAACACACTAAACTTCCATCAATCAAAGCTGAACAGTTCTCCTTCAATCTCCATAATGAAAAGGTAGCGAGACTGGTGAAAAAAGTACAGTTTTGTACCTACCATAAATGCAGATGTTAGAGTGTATATACTGCTGCAGTCATCACACTTGGGTTATCCTGCCGTCAGGCGTACCCTCGGTCGGTCGAATCCCAAAGTCTTGGTCCGGCGTTGTTTGTCGTCACTTCTTCCCTGGCGTCAGTGCGGCAGGGGTATAAAAGAGGCAGCCAAAGCCATTTTCTTCAGTTTTTCTTGCCCCAGATGTCAGGTGCCCACAAATAGGAAGGCAATAGAAATAGCTATGCAAAAACCTTAGTAGATAAACAATAGATCAAGTTGATAGCAAATACACCATATAGACCTACATCCAAAAGATTGATGTGCATGGAGGCATAAGTAAAAAAACCTAGTATGAAGAGGGGACGGTGGGAGGGTAACCTGGACTGCAGCAGTATATACACTCGAATATCTACATTTATGGTAGGAACAAAACTGTACTATGTTCATCGTGTAATACTGCTGCAGTCATCACACTTGGGTTGAATCCCAAAGCTATAGATGGGTGGCTGGTACTAAACTGGGTTAGGTGAAGCTAGGATGCCCTGCAGCACTGCAGTGCCAAAACCAGCTCTGGATTTGGAGTATAATGGTAGGTGGTAGTGCTTGGTAAAAGTGTGTACTGAACTCCAAGTAATTGCTTCCAAAATGTCCTTGGTTGGAACCCCCCTGAGGAAGGCTGCTGAGGTTGCTGTAGCCCTGGTAGAATGTGACCTAATATTAACAGGCACTGCTTTCCCATGGTGCGAGTAGCAAAAGCGGATACAATGGGATATCCATTTGGAGATGGTCTGTTTTGAAATAGCCTTTCCTTGTGAACCTGCAGCATAGGATACAAAGAGTTGGTCAGATTTTCTGAAGGTCTTTGTCTTGTCCAGATAGTAACGTAGTTGTCTGTGAATGTCCAAAGAGTGAAGGAGTCTCTCTCCTTTATTCTGGGGGTTTGGATAAAAGTTGGGTAAATGAATGGTCTGATTCAAAGCCACACTGGATACTACCTTTGGCATAAAGGTAGGGTTAGTTCGTAAAGAGACTCTGTCCTGATGGAAAATGATGAAAGGTTCCACTGCCATAAGTGCCTGCAGTTCTGAGACCCTGCGTGCTGAGGTGATAGCCAGCAATAGAGCTGTTTTTCCATGACAAGTATTGTAGTTCTGCTGAGGAGGCTGGTTCGAAAGAAGGCAGTGTTAATTTCTCTAAAACAAAGTTGAGGTCCCAAGCTGGAGTTGGTGGTTTCCGGGGGGGAGTCTTATATTCTTAGCCCCTCTGAGAAACTGCCTTAGTAAATGGTGTGAAAATATGGATCTTAATGGATGAGAATGAAATGCCTTTGTGTAACATCTCAGTTAAGTATTGCAGAATGTTTAGTATCCAAGGATTTTGGCCTTTAGCTTGGTTCCATGCACAAAATCTTTTCCATTTGTCTGAGTAAGTTTTTCTGGTGCTGGGCCTCCTGGCCTCCAAGATGACATTCAGGACATCCTTTGAGAGGAGTGTTGATTGATAATTTAAGGTATTTTCCGTGCAGCTAGATTTAAAGTTCTGAGCTGACTGTGAAGGATCTGAGATTTTTGCTGAGGCAACAGAAGTGGGAATTGAGGTAAGATCCATGGCGGTCTGTGAGTCAGGTTCCTTAGTAAGGGGTACCAGTGCTGGCGTGGCCAGTCTGGAGCAATGAGTATCATTTGTGGCCTCTCTGACCTGACTTTCAGTAACACCTTGGTCAATAGAGGTAGAGGTGGAAAGGCATAGACTGTCAATGCTGTCCAACTGAATGATAGGGCGTCCACTTTCCAAGCTAGGGAATGATAAGTCCTTGTGCAAAATTTTTGTAGTTGGCAATTGTTGGGGGAGGCAAAGAGATCTATGTCTGGGAGTCCCCACCTTTGAGTTATCATTGAAAATACTTGAGGGTGTAGTCTCCACTCGTGAGGATCTGACATATTTCTGCTCAATTCGTCTGCCAATATGTTTTCCTTTCCTGGCAGGAATTGTGCTTGCAGTTGTACTCGGTAAGTTAATGCTGTGTTCCACAAGGTCATTGCCTGTCTGCAGAGGGGGTAGGAGTGAGTTCCTCCCTGTTTGTTTATGTACCACATAACCGTGGTGTTGTCTGTCCTTATTAGTAGTTGTCCTGGATGCAAGAGGTCCTTGAAGGCTGTCAGAGCTTTTTGTACAGCTAGCATCTCCTTTTGGTTGATGTGTAGGTGCATTTGTTTTACAGGCCATTTGTCCTGTATGCACTGTCCTGCCATATGTGCTCCCCAGGCATAGTCCAAAGCATCTGTTGTCATAGTTTGGTTTGCTGGAGGTAAGACGAAAGGGAGACCCTTGTTTCTTTGACATGCTTCAGCCCACCATAGGAACTCTTTTTGAAGGCAGGGAATGAGAGGTATACTTGTTTCCAGGCTGTGTCTGTGTTGAGTCCATACATTTTTCAGGTACCATTGTAGTTTCCTCATATGCAGCTTTGCATATGGAATTAGTTGAATGCAAGATGCCATGAACCCCAAAGCCTGCAGGATTTTCCTTGCAGTTAGCTGGGTAAAAGTTGCCATCTTTTTGAAGTATTGAGTCAGTTGCTTTTGTTTGTCTGGCGTGAGGTAAGCCACCTGGGCAGTTGTATTTAAGCTGGCACCCAGGAATATTATCTCTTGTGAGGGTATTAGTTTTGATTTCTTTTCGTTTACTGTGTATCCTAGGCAACTTAGCAGCTTTGTTACAAATGCCAGATGTTGTAATAAAATGTCCTTGCTGTCTGCTTGGATCAGGCAGTCATCCAGATATGGGTAAATTTGTATTCCTCATTGTCTGCTGTAGTGTGAGCATTTTGAATTTCGTTACCTCCAGGTATGTGTTTAGAATTGAGAGGTCTAAGATGGGTCTCCAGCCTTTGTCCTTTCTTGGTACTAGAAATAGTCTTGAGTAGAAACCTTGACCTTGCTCTTTTGTAGGTACCTTCTGAATTACTTTCATATCCATGAGAGCAGAAATTTGTTTTTGTGCCTCTGCCCATTGGTTTGGTGGCAGATTTGGCATGCCTCTCATCCTTGGTAGGGTGTGAAAATGAAATCTGTAGCCTCAGGTAATAATATCCAGAATCCACTTGTTCTTTGTAATGATGTGCCAATTTTGCAGAAATAGAGCCAGCTTTCCTCCCAAAGGTGCTGCCAGGGCACTTTTGTTTGGCAGGTGAAGAGGGAAGTCATTGCGTTTGTTTCCTGAAGGGTTGAGATCTTTCGTCTCCACCTCTTGGAGTTGTTGTTTGCCATTGTCTAGGCCTAAAAGAACCTTGTGGCTGGCCTCTGCCCCTTGGGCGTCTGTACCTACTCCTTTGGGATCTGTCTGTTGCAGGAAAGGACCAATTTTTTGATGTCCAGTTTCTGCTGAAACGAGGAGGCTGTACCTGTAAAAAATCTTTAACTGTCTGCATAGATTTTGCCTTTTCCTCCATTTTCTTTAAAACTTCCTCTATGACACCAAATAACACATCTTTTTGCGATGGCGCATCCAATAACTTTGCTTTGACGTGAACTGGTAAGGTTTGCTCTTTGAGCCAAGCATGTCTACATATTGCAGACCCTGTGACAGCTGCTCTACATGATGCTTCCAATGAATCAAAACCACACTGTAAGGTATGCTTTCCCACCTGTTCTGCTGCATGCAGCAAATCCTGCATCTCTTTGAAATCAGGTTGATCTGTCTGGATCATTTTCTGCTTTAACTGTGTAATCAAATACTGCTGGTATTTTAGCATGTGGAATTTGCAGTTTAAGGCCCTCATGGCCAAAGTGGCAGACGTATACACTTTCTTCCCCCATCTTTCTAATGCTCTGGAATCTCTTTCAGAAGGAAGTGGATTTTTAGCAGTAGAGGCCTTAACCCCCCCTTGGGACCCTGGGAAATAGTTTTAGGGTCTGCAACAGGGCTTTTGTATAGGAACTTATGAGAATCAGGAACTCAATAGTATCTGTCTGGTTTAACTGGTGCAGGAGGTAAGGAGTCTGGGTTTAGACTAGATTCTGTGTAAACATCATCCAAAATGTCTAAAACAGGAGGAATTGCAAGGGGTCTATGCTGTGGAAGAAGAAACTCACGGAGTCTTTTCTTAGAATCTGAGAATTCTTGGCCTTCCCAGTGAAAGTGTTCCCTCATGGTGTGTAGGGTTTCCCCAAAGGAATAGTCTTCAGGAGGGGAGACGGAGGAAATAGACTCTTCAGCATCAGAGTCTTCATAAGGCGGGAAGGAAAAATCCTGGTCCTCAGAATTAGCTGAGGAAATGAATGCTTGGTTAGAGGAAAGGTAATCATCCTCCAGTCTAGGCCTTTTATCTGGAGGGGGATGGGAACCCCTGATAAGAGTAATTAAATCCTCAGCCATCTTAAGCATCTGTTTTTTAGGCATAGGGGCCTGTGTGTGGTTCTGAGGACCCGGTTTCCTAACCTTCAAGGGAGTTTTAAGTTTTGCATAAGACTTAAACACCTTCAGAAACCGAAGGCCTGTCTAAAAATTCCGGATCACCGTCAGGGTTGGCGTCCGAGGGGAGTGAAGGAACTGGCTCCTGAGGTCCAGCTGCTACGGTCTGCAAGGCCGTCAGTATTTCTGAATCAGCAGTAGTCGGGGACTGCACAGGCGCCTCGCTGAAAACCGGAGAACCGGCGGCAGGCCTAGCTGAGGCCTCGGTATCTCAGCTAAGCCTTGGATGCCTGTCCTTATCCTTTCGTTTTTTAATCATAGCTGATGTTGGTTGCTCCGACGACATGCTGTATTAAATTTTCTGCCAAAATAATGTCGGGCGAAATCTGCCCGACGTTTGATTGTATGTTTGTTGAACCTAGCACAAAACCGGCAACCAGAAACGTCGTGGTCTGGGCCTAGGCAAGGAATACAATAAGAATGAAAATCCTTATGAGGTATTTGCTTCCCACAAGAAATGCAATTATTAACTTTGTCTGACATCGGTCTGAGGCAAGAAAAGTTTCCCCAATGGGGTACTTAGCTTTAGAGAAGACTTCGGCTGAAACTCTATTCGAAAATCTCAGGAGCTGGCCGACCGGCACTTGCGAACTGCTTCTGCTTCGGGCACCACACGGCAAGAAAGACTGGAGAAAATGGCGTCGGATGCCTCTTTTATACCCCTGCCACACTGACGTCAGGGAAGTAGCGACGACAACCGACGCCGGACCAAGACTTTGGGATTCGGCCGACCGAGGGTACGCCTGACGGCAGGATAACCCAAGTGTGATGACTGCAGCAGTATCACACAATGAACATCTAAATCATTCCTCGTCGTCTTCAAATAGTACAAAAGAAAAATAATCACCAGCACTCATACTACCATCAAACACCAACATGGTGCATGGTAACCAAATCCCAGAATTCCAACAATGAATGTTACACAATAAGAAATCCAGCATAAATAAAGTACAGTTGTGTACACTTACCATAAATGTAGATGTTCGAGTGCATTCACTGTTGCAGTCATCACATTTGGGTTATCTGCTTGCTGTAGCCCTCAGTCGGCCTGATTATCAAAGTCTTGGGTCCTGCGTCGTCGGTTGCTGTCTCATCTTTCGTGACGTCAGGTAGTCAGGGGTATAAAGCATGCAGCTGACGCTATTACATCAGTTTTTTCTTGCCCCAGATGTCAGGTGCCCCCCTAATGGGAAGCGATTATATATATATATATATATATATATATATATATATATATATATATATATATATATATATATATGTGTATGTGTGTATATATATATATATATATATATATATATATATATATATGTATATGTATATATATATATATATATATATATATATATATATATATATATATATATATATATGTATGTATATATGTATATTTTTATATATATATATATATATATATATATATATATATATATATATATATATATATATATATATATGTATATATATATATATATATATATATATATATATATATATATATATATATATATATATATATACATACACACACACACACACACACACACACACACACACACACACACAAGGTTATACCTCCAACAAAAAAGCAAATACACCAAAAAAATTTTTAGCATAGCAAAGGAGAGTAGAGGTAAAGCCAAAAAAAGTCAGGGGGCTGGAGGGAGGGTAACCAGGACTGCAACAGTGAGAACACTAACATCTACATTTATGGTAAGTGTACACAACTGTACTATGTTCTTCATGTTTCACTGTTGCAGTCATTTGGGTATATTCCCAAAGCTAAGGATGGGAGGAGGAATTTAGATAGCATTAAGACCAGCTATAAGGATCTGCAAGACTGCAGTGGCAAAGCCATCTCTGGATTTAGAGAAAATTGGCAAGTGGTAATGCTTGGTGAAAGTATGTACAGAACTCCAGGTAGCAGCTTCTAGGATGTCTCTGGATGGGACACCTCTGAGAAAGGCTGTACAGATAGACGCAGCCCTGGCTGAATGGGTTCTAATCTCCTGTGGGACAGGTTTTCCATGGTGCTTATAGTAGAAATGAATGCAATGGCCTATCCATTTAGAAATGGTTTACTTTGAAATAGCCTTCCCCTCTGCCCCAGCAGCAAATGCCACCAGCAGTAGTTCAGATTTCCTTAGAGGTTTAGTCCTGTTCAAGTAAAATCTAAGTTGTCTGTGCACATCTAAGGAGTGCAGTATCCATTCCCCTTTGTTCTGTGGATTAGAAAAAAAGGTTGGCAAATGAATGGATTAAGAGCCACACTGGATACCACCTTGGGCATGACAGAGGAATTGGTCCTGAGGGACACCCTGTCCGCATGAAAGATGATGAAAGGCTCCACTGCCATAAGGGCCTGTAATTCAGATACCCTTCTTGCTGAACTGATTGCCAAAAAGAAAGCTGTTTTCCAAGAAAGGAATTTAACTCTGCATTTGCAGCTGGCTCAAAAGGAGGAAGAATGAGTTTTTCCAATAAAAAGTTAAAGGTCCCAGTCTGGAGTTTGGGGCTCTCCTGGGTGGTCTTAAGTTTTTGGCCCCTCTGAGGAACTGCTTAAGCAGTGGGTGAGAAAAGAGGGTGGTTCTGTGTTGTAATGAGCTGAAATGGCTGAGGCGTGAATTCTGATGGAGGAAAAGGAAAGGCCCTCGTGAAGCATCTCAGTTAAGTACTGAAGAGTATGAGGTAAACTGGGCTCTGCTGTGGCCATCCTTGAGTTTGTTTCCAGGTACAGAATCTTTTCCATTTTTCAGCATAAGATATTATTACTAGACCTCCTTGCCTCCAAAATGACATCCAATACTTGTTTACTGAGGGATGGTAAAGGAGAGATTAGGCAATTAGCAAGGCTGCCAGGTTCAGGGTTTGAAGCTGGGGGTGCAGAACCTGGCCCTCCTGCTGAGACAGCAGGGTAGGGGTCTGTGGCAGGCATGGGCTAGCAGTGACACTGCACAAAAGGGGGTACACCAGTGTTGACGTGGCCAGTCTGGTGAAATCAGTATCATCCCTGGTATGTCCTCTTTGATCTTTAGTAGTTATTTGGAAAGGAGAGGCAGAGGAGGAAAGGAATAAACGGATAGATTTTTCTAGCTGAAGGACAGAGCATCCACTTTCCAAGCTTGTTTGTGGGGAGTCCTTCTGCAGAATTTGTCCAGCTGGTAGTTCTGGGGGGAGGCAAAAAGATCTATAACTGGGCTCCCCCATCTGTTTCCCAACATGTTGAAAGTCCTTGGTTCCAGTTTCCACTTGTGTGAGTCCATGAGATTTCTGCTTTGTCCATCTGCCAGTGTATTTAGTTTTCCTGGCAGGAAATGAGCCTGTAGATGCACATGGTACCTCAAGGCTGTGTTCCACAGAGCCATGGCTAGACTGCAGAGAGGGTAAAAATGGGTACCCACCTGCTTATGTACCACATAACAGTGGTGTTGTCCATCTTTACCATTAATTGTCCTGGAAGAATGTGGTCCTTGAAGGCTGTCAGAGCATTCTGTACAGCTAACATGTCTTTTTGATTGATATGCAGGTGCATTTGACTAGGGTTCCATTTGCCCTGAATGCACTTCCCTGCCAGGGGAGCCCCCCCCATGCATAGTCTGATGCGTCTGTTGTTAGGGTTTGGGCGGCAGGGGGTAGAGTGAGTGGTAGACCCTTGTTCTGGTGGCAGGCCTCTGCCCACCAAAGGAATTCTAACCGGAGGCAAGGCATGATAGGAATCATTGCTTCCAGATCCTGAGAATGTTGACACCACAGACTTTTTACATACCATTGTAGTTTCCTCACATGCAGTCTTGCATATGGAATTAGTAGAATGCAGGAGGCCATGAACCCCAAGGCTTGCAGTATTTGCCTTGCAGATAGCAGGGTTTTTGTGGCCACTAGTTTGAAGTAAGTTGTCAAATTAATTTGTTTCTCTGGCATGAGGAAAGCCATCTGGGAAGTTGTGTTCAAGCTTGCTCCCATGAATATAATTTGCTGACAGGGTACCATATGTGATTTATTTTCGTTTATAGTGTACCCCAGACAAGATAGCACCTTTTGTACAAATGCCAGATGATTCAAAAGTAAGTCCTGGCTTTCTGCCTGAATTAGACAATCGTCCAGGTATGGGTATATATGAAATTTTCTTTGCCTGCAAATTGCAATGACTGGAGCTAGGAATTTTGTGAATACCTTGGGCGCAGTAGATAAGCCAAAGGGCAGTGTAGATAACTGATGGTGCATGTAGCCTGCTTTGAAGCGTAGCTTTCTTCTGCAAGATTCCCCGATTGGGATATGCAAGTAGGCTTCCTTTAAATCCAGTGTTGCCATCCAAGCATATTTGCCTAGCATAGGAAAGCAACTGGTGAAGAGTTAGCATCTTGAATTTTGGAATCACCAAAAATGTGTAACTCATTCACTCCGGAGCTGCCTGCTTAATTCCACCATAGGAACAACAGTGCAGCCTGAGCTCATTTTCAGAAAATCCATTTGTAATACCATACAGAAAACAAATGTTCATAACTCTAATTATAAGAGCTAGACTAAAAATGTAAACATGAAAGTTGTTCAGCAGACACTGACTTTTCCAACAGTGTAAATGTTGATATTGCATATCATAGTCATTATTAAATATTTGGCAAGGAAGGCTGATATTGTGCGTATTTTTTACCTTTTTGGAAAAGCAAAGCACAATATCTTGGTCAATGTACCATGGAGACCCATACAATTTGAATTTAATTTGTTAATATGAATGTCTGCTTTAAAATGATACCTTAACCATTACTGTGGGATGCTCCTTTCTTGAGATATTCACAGAAATATGATTATTATTTCTCATAATTGATAAATAAACAAAGCATAATATCTCATCACCTGTAACAGACAGAGCCTACATATCAGCATAGAAGTTGTGCATCTGAATGTCAGCCTCAAAATGATGCATCATTTGTGTGATCACCATGTCCTTTGCAAAGATATGAGCATAATGAGAAGTATTGTAAATGTCTAATTTTCATAATCGTACAAGACTAAAACTGTGATATCTGTGCATGTGTACAGTGCACAGACAGTTCTTTTACCATGTTGTAAGGAGTAACACTGTCTTCAAAATGAGGTATTACTTGGCACACTGACATGCTCCCTTGCAAAGTTATTTACCAAAATATGAAAAAAAATAATAGTTTCCATGACCTAATTCCAAACAAACTTTGATATCTGCAAGTGTCCAAAATACAGGCACAATTATTTT